>NC_084573.2:10365000-10455000 GCF_033978685.3 Nerophis lumbriciformis | reverse complement strand
TATACTGTATGTAAAAATGTGTATATGTGTGTGTGTGTGTGTGTATATGTATATATACATATGTGCAGTGTTGGGACTAACGCGTTACTAAGTAACGCGTTAGTTTCGGCGGTAACTAGTAATCTAACGCGTTATTTTTTTATATCCAGTAACTCAGTTACCGTTACTATATGATGCGTTACTGCGTTATTTTACGTTATTTTTTAATGTAGTATCGGCTAGAAACAGAAGAAGTGTCGTCCTTCTGTCTCACAAGGAAAAGAAAAGGCGTGCTTTCCTCGACCGAGGAGCGGAGCGCAGGGGAGACGTTCCTCCAGGGCCTATGTACTTCGGGGCTAACACCCTTCACTTTACCCGGCAGTGGGTCTTTACAGCTCCGGACTCGAGGGTGAATGACGAGGCCGGCGGTTTGTTGCAATTTAGTGACTTTATTGGTGTCTTACACGCAGCCATCCACCAAGCTAGAGCACCTGCACGCATCCACTGTTGCGCTCCCTCACCTCTCTCGCCCACTCACTCACTGACGTCACTCACCTCACATGCTGTCATTTCTTAAAGGGCCACACACACACACACACACGCTACTCTCATAACAACTAAAAAGACATCATGGCGAAGCCAGAAGTCGAGTTACATGGAGACATTGTCACTACTTTTCTTTTGTCGAGCACAAAGAAAATAACATTTTAGTTAAATGTAAGTTGTGTCTTAGATCAAAGATCCCATCTACTTAAAGTTAAAGTGACAATGATTGTCACACACACACTAGGTGTGGTGAAATTATTCTCTGCATTTGACCCATCACCCTTGATCACCCCCTGGGAGGTGAGGGGAGCAGTGAGTAGCAACAGTGACCGCACCCGGGAATACTGCCCAAAACAGCAATTCAAATCTGCTGAAACAGCTACATAAATGTAAATGGGTTATACTTGTATAGCTTTTCTACCTTTTTCAGGAACTCAAAGCGCTTTGACACTATTTCCACATTCACCCATTCACACACACATTCACACACTGATGGCGGGAGCTGCCATGCAAGGCACTAACCAGGACCCATCAGGAGCAAGGTTGAAGTGTCTTGCTCAAGGACACAACGAACGTGACTAGGATGGTAGAAGGTGGGGATTGAACCAGTAACCCTCAGATTGCTGGCACGGCCACTCTCCCAACTTCGCCACGCCACATAAGCAACATGCTTTGACGAAGCTAGTAAAGAGAGACACAGACTCCGATGCCACTTCACTTCCACCTAAGGATTTTAACGGAGGGACTGCTAGCCAGGACAACATTGATAGAGCCATTGCAGCGTATGTGCTAGAAGACATGCAGGCTATTTCTACAGTGGAGTCACCCGTTTTCTGGCAGCTAAATAGCATGATACCGGCATCAAACAACAAATGGCACAGAAAACATGTTCAAGTACCTGGACAGTGAGTACATAAACATGGAAAGCGAGCTAAAGAAAACACTCCAAACTCTGCCTCTGCTCATCATTGAAGGTACACACTGTCAATTCTCTTATATACTATTTCATTCTAGACTTCTAGAGTGTTTGATTATCACATCACTCTAAATGTATAGACTATAAAGTTCACAAACATAAAGAGGGATGCTAGTGGGCCAGGCCAATCTTTCATTTTCTCTAAACTAAAACTGGGGAAATGTGTAGAGTCTTCTGGGCTTCACTACAGTGTTGATCTCCTGAATACATGATTTTATTTCACAATTCCTTGAGAGAGAAAAAATGCCTGATTAGGCTTTGTGTATGTCATGTGTGCCTTCCTTGGGTGAAGCCAGCTTTACAGCTATGTTGTTATTATGCGGTTTGTTACTTATGTATGTTATGTTGCAGCTATTTAAAATAGTTTTGTCAATTTGTTGTGGCCTGAAATAAATTGGCCCTTTGAAACATATCTTTGTCTTTGTGTGTTGTATGTAGACCACATTGCTTAGCAGAGTTCAGTGATGCAAATGCATGTCAAGTTGATCAACACATTGTATTATTCTCCAGTGCAATAACAGTACTGAAACGAAGGCTAAAAGGGCATTAATGGGAGCCTTAAAAAAAAGGAGAAAAAATAAGTAACTAAATAGTTACTTTTCACAGTAACGCATTACTTTTTGGTGTAAGTAACTGAGTTAGTAACTGAGTTACTTTTGAAATAAAGTAACTAGTAACTGTAACTAGTTACTGGTTTTCAGTAACTAACCCAACACTGCATATGTGCGTATATACATATGTGTATATATATATATATATATATATATATATATATATATATATATATATATATATATATATATATATATATATATATATATATATATATATTATATATATATATATAAAATTAAAGTACCAATGATTGTCACACACACACTAGGTGTGGTGAAATGTGTCCTCTGCATTTGACCCATCCCCTTGATCACCCCCTGGGAGGTGAGGGGAGCAGTGGGCAGCAGCGGCGCCGCGCCTGGGAATCATTTTTGGTGATTTAACCCCCAATTCCAACCCTTGATGCTGAGTGCCAAGCAGGGAAGAATGCTGGTATGAGCTTTTAAACATAACCCGTTAACTGCTGCCAATCAAATGGTGAATAAGATACTCTTTAGGGTTCATATGTTTGTAAATCTGACTGTGATGAAGTCAGTGCCTCACCAGCCATCAACCTCACCGCATGTCACTGCACATACAGACATATATTTATATATACATATAAACACATATATATATATATATATATATATATATATATATATATATATATATATATATATATACACCCATATATATATATATTTATATATATATATACACCCATATATATATATATTTATATATATATATATATATATATATATATATATATATATGTAAAGTTAAAGTACCAATGATTGTCACACACACACTAGGTGTGGTGAAATTTGTCCTCTGCATTTGACCCATCCCCTTGTTCACCCCCTGGGAGGTGAGGGGAGCAGTGGGCAGCAGCGGTACCGCGCCCGGGAATCATTTTTGGTGATTTAACCCCCAATTTCAACCCTTGATGCTGAGTGCCAAGCAGGCAGGTAATGGTTCCCATTTTTATAGTCTTTGGTATGACTCGGCCGGGGTTTTTGAACTCACAACCTACCGATCTCAGGGCGGACACTCTAACCACTAGGCCACTGAGTAGGTGGCCTAGTGTGTATATATATATATATATATATATATATATATATATATATATATATATATATATATATATATATATATATATATATATATATTAGGGCTGCAACAACTAATCGATTAAATCGATTAAAATTGATTATAAAAATAGTTGGCGATTAATTTAGTCATCGATTCGTTGGATCTATGCTATGCGCATGCGCAGAGGCTATTTTTAATTTTTTTAATTTATTTTTTTAAATTTATTTATTTATTTTTTATAAACCTTTATAAACTGAAACATGTACAAACAGCTGAGAAATATCAAAATAAGTATGGTGCCAGTATGCTGTTTTTTTTCAAGAAAATACTGGAAAGGATAGAAATGTAGTTTGTCTCTTTTATCCGATTATTAATCGATTAATCAAAGTAATAATCAACAGATTAATCGATTATCAAATTAATCGTTAGTTGCAGCCCTAATATATATATATATATGTATATATATACATACATACATACACACACACACACACACACACACACACACACACACACACACACACACACACACACACACACACACACACACACACACACACACACACACACACACACACACATACATACATATATATGTGTATATATATTTATATATATGTATATGTGTATATATATATATACATATATATATATATATATATATATATATATACACACACACATATATATATATATATATATATATATATATATATACATATATATATATATATATATATATATATATACATATATATATATATATATATATATATATATATATATATATATATATATATATATATATATATGTGTGTGTGTGTGTGTGTGTGTGTGTGTATATATACACATGTATATATAAGGAGCTGCTATATTAGTTGAATGTATGGTTCCAAAAGTAGAAGTAAAAAGTGTGTGCAGTGAAAACACAAAGCAAGTCTTTACACTTTTAAAGTAAACAAATGAGTCGCTTGTTCAAAAATGCGCTGAAAGAACTAAAGTGCTAAATTTTTTTCTTTGGCTTCACTGAAAGGCTGCGAACACTACTGTACTGTCCACGTGTATGAATCAATGAATATCGCACGCTGAAAAGTGTTTGCATAAACATCAGAGGTGTGTGCGCTGCTCGCCATGCAGAGGACCTGAACATGAATGCTGAGCTTTGTGTTCTTGGTGTGTCTTCACTCCTCAGTCCTTATGTCACACTAGAACACTTATGTTTTTCTTCTTATGTATTCTAACTCACATAGAAACGCTAGCAAGATTCAACTAACAGTGGGGACAATTGGAATCGCTCCATTCCGCCTGTAAAGTGCTCTAAAAACCTCCATCAAGGTTTTATATACACACTGTAAGTGTATATGTCATGTAGTAATATTCATAATAACTTTTAATATTTACGTATTTTGAGCTCAATATGTCAATATAGCAGCATGAGGAAGTATATAACAATTACAACAACAGCATTGCTAATACTTCTTCATATTCTGGTCACGATATGTAAATGGAGTATTGTTGGCACGTTTAATCTATATTTTTAAGAGGCTTTTATGGGCACTATAGTTTACTCTCATTAGCTGCGTCGTTAGCCACCTCTTACTTGCCATATTTTACGACTGAGAATGCATGAAAAACTTGAAAAAGTCTTCTTGTCTTACATAAGGATGGTGAATGATAAGAGAAAATCTAAAAAAAAGTTCACATTCCCGTTTGAGGCAAAACAGCAAGAACATATTGTATATTATAGAGAAAATATTACAACACAATACATGGAATTAATTGATTAATTCATTAGTAACAATATTAGTAAAATTTATGTATTTGTTACCACGTAACACGTCTAAAGTAACTATTAGTAATAGTAACGTATTTGTTACCACGTAACACGTCTATGGTAACAATATTAGTAATATTGATGTATTTGTTACCCTTTAACACGTCTAAAGTAGCAATATTAGTAATATTGATGTATTTGTTACCCTATAACACGTATAAAGTAACAATATTAGTAATATTGATGTATTTGTTACCCTATAACACGTCTAAAGTAGCAATATTAGTAATATTGATGTATTTGTTATCCCGTAACACGTCTTAAGTAATAGTAATAGTAATAGTGATGTATTTGTTACCATGTAACACCACCAAAGTAACAATATTAGTAATATTAACGTATTTGTTGCCACATAGCATGTCTAAAGTAACAATATTAGTAATATTGATGTAATTGTTACCACGTAACACGTCTAAAGTAACACTGTTAGTAATAGTGATGTATTTGTTACCACGTAACACGTCTATAGTAACAATGTTAGTAATATTGATGTATTTGTTACCCTTTAACACGTCTAAAGTAACAATATTAGTAATATTGATGTATTTGTTACCACATAGCATGTCTAAAGTAGATGTACTTGTTACCCTATAACACGTCTAAAGTAACAATATTAGTAATATTGGTGTATTTGTTGCCACATAGCATGTCTAAAGTAACAATATTAGTACTATTGATGTATTTGTTACCACGTAACACGTCTGAAGTAACACTGTTAGTAATACTGACGTACTTGTTACCACGTAACACGTCTAAAGTAACAATATTAGTAATATTGATGTATTTGTTACCACGTAACACCACCAAAGTAACAATATTAGTAATATTGACGTATTTGCTACCACGTAACAAGTCTAAAGTAACAATATTAGTAATATTGATGTATATGTTACCTTATAACACGTCTAAGGTAACAATATTAGTAATATTGACGTATTTGTTACCACGTAACACGTCTAAAGTAACACTATTAGTAATATTGATGTATTTGTTATCACGTAAGACGTCTTAAGTAACTCTATTAGTAATAATGATGTATTTGTCACCACGTAACACGTCTAAAGTAACAATATTAGTAATATTGATGTATTTGTTACCACTTAACGCGTCTAAAGTAACAATATCATTAATATTGATGTATTTGTTACCCTATAACACGGCTCAAGTAACAATATTATTAATATTGATGTATTTGTTAACACTTAACGCGTCTAAAGTAACAATATTAGCAATATTGATGTATTTGTTACCCTATAACACGTCTAATGTAACAATATTAGTAATATTGATGTATTTGTTACCACGTAACACATCTAAAGTAACAATATTAGTAATATTGATGTATTTGTTACCCTATAACACGTCTAATGTAACAATATTAGTAATATTGATGTATTTGTTACCACGTAACACATCTAAAGTAACAATATTAGTAATATTGATGTATTTGTTACCCTATAACACGTCTAATGTAACAATATTAGTAATATTGATGTATTTGTTACCACGCAACACCACCAAAGTAACAATATTAGTAATATTGATGTATTTGTTACCACGTAACACATCTAAAGTAACAATATTAGTAATATTGATGTATTTGTTACCACGTAACACATCCAAAGTAACAATATTAGTAATACTGATGTATTTGTTACCACGTAACACATCTGAAGTAACAATATTAGTAATATTGATGTATTTGTCACCACGTAACACGTCTAAAGTAACAATATTAGTAACATTGATGTATTTGTTACCACGTAACAAGTCTAAAGTAACAATATTAGTAATATTGATGTATTTGTTACCTTATAACACGTCTAAGGTAACAATATTAGTAATATTGACGTATTTGTTACCACGTAACACGTCTAAAGTAACAATATTAGTAATGTTGATGTATTTGTTACCACGTAACACCACCAAAGTAACAATATTAGTAATATTGATGTATTTGTTACCACGTAACACCACCAAAGTAACAATATTAGTAATATTAATGTATTTGTTACCACGTAACACATCTAAAGTAACAATATTAGTAATATTGATGTATTTGTTGCCATATAACATGTTTAAAATAACAATATTAGTAATATTGATGTATTTGTTACCCTATAACACGTCTAATGTAACAATATTATTAATATTGATGTATTTGTTACCCTATAACACGTCTAATGTAACAATATTAGTAACACGTCTAATGTAACAATATTAGTAATATTGATGTATTTGTTACCCTATAACACGTCTAATGTAACAATATTAGTAATATTGATGTATTTGTTACCATATAACATGTCTCAAGTAACACTATTAGTAATATTGATGTATTTGTTACCACGTAACACGTCTAAAGTAACAATATTAGTAATATTGATGTATTTGTTGCCATATAACATGTTTAAAATAACAATATTAGTAATATTGATGTATTTGTTACCCTATAACACGTCTAATGTAACAATATTAGTAATATTGATGTATTTGTTATCTTATAACACGTCTAATGTAACAATATTAGTAACACGTCTAATGTAACAATATTAGTAATATTGATGTATTTGTTACCCTATAACACGTCTAAAGTAACAATATTAGTAATATTGATGTATTTGTTACCACGTAACACCACCAAAGTAACAATATTAGTAATATTGATGTATTTGTTACCACGTAACACATCTAAAGTAACAATATTAGTAATATTGATGTATTTGTTACCCTATAACACGTCTAATGTAACAATATTAGTAATATTGATGTATTTGTTGCCATATAACATGTTTAAAATAACAATATTAGTAATATTGATGTATTTGTTACCCTATAACACGTCTAATGTAACAATATTAGTAATATTGATGTATTTGTTACCCTATAACACGTCTAATGTAACAATATTAGTAATATTGATGTATTTGTTACCCTATAACACGTCTAATGTAACAATATTAGTAATATTGATGTATTTGTTACCATATAACATGTCTCAAGTAACAATATTAGTAATATTGATGTATTTGTTACCACGTAACACGTCTAAAGTAACAATATTAGTAATATTGATGTATTTGTTACCTTATAACACGTCTAAGGTAACAATATTAGTAATATTGACGTATTTGTTATCACGTAACACGTCTAAAGTAACAATATTAGTAATATTGATGTATTTGTTACCACGTAACACCACCAAAGTAACAATATTAGTAATATTGATGTATTTGTTACCACGTAACACATCTAAAGTAACAATATTAGTAATATTGATGTATTTGTTACCCTATAACACGTCTAATGTAACAATATTAGTAATATTGATGTATTTGTTGCCATATAACATGTTTAAAGTAACAATATTAGTAATATTGATGTATTTGTTACCCTATAACACGTCTAATGTAACAATATTAGTAATATTGATGTATTTGTTACCCTATAACACGTCTAATGTAACAATATTAGTAATATTGATGTATTTGTTACCATATAACACGTCTCAAGTAACAATATTAGTAATATATATAGTAATAACTTGCTTTTTAGCAGACTTGTGCACATCTGCAAAGGACAAAGACGTGCTTTTAAGAAAGTCAAATCTTAAGCAGCAAAAAGAAAGTGTTGGCTTTGCTTGAGTTTCAGTTTGACTAGAAACGTACTTTCTCCCTTGCTTCACTTGGCTCCTCCCTTCCAACGTGCAGCCCAGGAAATCAACTTCCATTCCCTCGTCTCCTTTTTCCCTCAGACACAGAAAACACACAAAGGACTTCTTTCTTCCCGTCAAAGTGTTGCTTTTCGGCTCGTTAAAGCGACGGCTGCCAAGTGTGCAGCCCAAAGACTTTGATGCAGTCAAGCACCTGACTTTTATTATTTAGACAAAATATTGAATCTAGATATTTCAGCGTTTTTAAAATGTTTAAAACATATATATAAGTAATATACAGTTGCGATCAAAAGTTGACATACACTTGTAAAGAACATAATGTCATGGCTGTCTTGAGTTTCCAATCATTTCTACAACTCTTGTTTTTTTTGTGATAGAGTGATTGGAGCACATACTTATTGGTCACAAAAACATTCATGAAGTTTGCTTCTTTTATGAATTTATTATGGTTCTACTGAAAATGTGAGCAAATGTGCTGGGTCAAAAGTATACATACATCAATGTTAATATTTGCTTACATGTCCCTTGGCAAGTTTCACTGCAATAAGGCACTTTTGGTAGCCATCCACAAGCTTCTGCTTGAATTTTTGACCACTCCTCTTAACAAAATTGGTGCAGTTCAGCTAAATGTGTTGGTTTTCTGACATGGACTTGTTTCTTCAGCATTGTCCACTTGTTTAAGTCAGGACTTTGGGAAGGCCATTCTAAAGTCTTCATTCTAGCCTGATTTAGCCATTCCTTTACCACTTTTGATGTGTGTTTGGGGTCATTGTCCTGTTGGAACACCCAACTGCGCCCAAGACCCAACCTCCGGGCTGATGATTTTAGGTTGTCCTGAAGAATTTGGAGGTAATCCTCCTTTTTCATTGTCACATTTACTCTCTGTAAAGCACCAGTTCTATTGGCAGCAAAACAGGCCCAGAGTATAATACTACCACCACCATGCTTGACGGTAGGTATGGTGTTCCTGGGATTAAAGGCCTCACCTTTTCTCCTCCAAACATATTGCTGGGTATTGTGGCCAAACAGCTCCATTTTTGTTTCATCTGACATCACATGGACAAAGATAAGACCTTCTGGCGGAAAGTTATGTGGTCAACAAAATTGAGGGCAGCGTTTTGAAATATTAAAATATGAAAAAAAAAATTTCAAACATTTTAAAACCCTAAAATATCGATAGATTAACTTCAGATCCGTCCATTGACATAAAGTTATATGTATATTTTATGTTTTAGGCTCTTTTGCCAAAGGAAACACTGTTTTAATATAGCAAAAACACAAAATATGCGATATTTCCCCCTAAAAAAGTCCCAAGTGTAATATTTCATGTAAAGTAATTGGAGCCTAAAATAATAAATAAAAAATTAAAATAATAAATAAATAATTCAATACAACGTTGATTTTGATTCATTATTATTTTTTGAGCAATGACAGTGTAAAAAACCCCCACTAAAGCTCCCGGGGACCAAGAAAAAAGGGTGTCTGTTAAAAATGAGTAATTTAAGTATTTTAGCGGTTCATAATATTAAAAAATATATATATATATATATATATATATGACTTATATTATTTTAAATATTTTAAAATGCTAAAATATCCATAGTTTAACTCCACATTTATCCATTGACATAGTTATTATTATTTTCATTTTATGTTTTATGCTCTTTTGTCAAAAAAAAACAGGTTTTTTTTAGAGCAAAAACACAAAATCTGTTATATTATAAAGTGGAATAATTGATGTGAAGTAATTAGAGCTTTAAACAGGTCAATAATTCATAACAACATTGATTTTGATTCATTATTATTTTTTAAATAATGACCGTGTGGGAAAAAAAATCAGACTTAAAGTCTCGGGGACCAAAAAAGGGTGTCTGTTAAAAATAAATCATATAGATATTTTAGCGTTTTAAAATATACCAAAAAATCATATATGACTTATATTATTTTTTTAAATATATTTTTCCCCCAAAAAGTCCAAAGTGGAATATTTGATGTGACTTAATTGTAGCTTTCAATAATTCATAACATAGATTTTGATTCATTATTATTTTTTGAGTAGTGACAGTCTGGAAAAAAACAAATCACACTAAAGCTCCCGGGGACCAAAAAAAGGTGTCTGTTAAAAATAAGTCATTTAGGTATATTAGCAATTCATAGTATTTTTTTTAAATATATATATGACTTATATTAATTATTTAAAATATTTCAAAACGCTAAAATATCCATAGTTTAACTTCAGATCTATCCATTGACATAAAGTTATTTTTTAAATTTTATTTTGTTTTATGCTCTTTTGTTTTTTTAGAGCAAAAACACAAAATATGTTATTTTCTCCCAAAATGTTCAAAGTGGAATGTTAAATTTAAAATAGGTCAATAATTAATTCACAACATTGATTTTGATTCATTATTATTTTTTAAACATTGACCGTGTGGGAAAAAAAATCACACTAAAAGTCTCAGGGACCTAAAAAGGGTGTCTGTTAAAAATAAGTTAAATAGATATTTTAGTGTTTTAAAATATACAAAAAAATTATATATGACTTATATACATTTTTTTAATATATTTTAAAACGCTAAACTATCAATAGACTAACTTCAGATATATCCATTGACCTAAAGTTTCAATGTTTTATTTTTTATGTTTTATGCTCTTTTGTCAAAGAAAACTTTTTTTTTATAGCAAAAACACTAAATCTGTTATATTTTTCCCCAAAATGTCAAATATGTCCAATATTTGATGTGACTTAATTGTAGCCTTCAATAATTCATAACATTGATTTTGATTCATTATTTTTGAGTAAAAAAATCACACTAAAGCTAAACTAATTTTCAAGGCAAAAAAACCTGATTTTCAAGGCAAAACCTGATTTTCAAGGTAAAAACTGATTTTCAAGGTAAAACCTGATTTTCGAGGTAA
Organism: Nerophis lumbriciformis; assembly: GCF_033978685.3. NCBI lineage: Eukaryota > Metazoa > Chordata > Actinopteri > Syngnathiformes > Syngnathidae > Nerophis > Nerophis lumbriciformis. The sequence continues at coordinate 10,443,381 of NC_084573.2, read as the reverse complement.
AACCTGATTTTCAAGATAAAAGTGGATTTTCAAGGTAAAAATGATTTTCAAGGTAAAAAAAGATTTTCAAGGTTAAAAACAAAATTCCAAGGCAAAAAAACCTGATTTTCAAGGCAAAAAAACCTGATTTTCAAGGCAAAAACTGATGTTCAAGGTAAAAGTTGATTTTCAAGGCAAAAACTGATTTTCAAGGTAAAAATTGATTTTCAAGGCAAAAACTGATTTTCAAGGTAAAAACTGATTTTCAAAGAAAACTGTTTTTTGTTGTTTTTTTTATAGCAAAAAGACTTATATTTTCCCCCAAAATTTCCAAAGTGGAATACTTGATGTGACTTAATTGTAGCCTTCAATAATTCATAACATTGATTTTGATTCATTATTATTTTTTGAGTAGTGACAGTCAAGAAAAAAAAAATCACACTAAAGCTCCCAGGGACCCAAAAAGGGTGTCTTGTTAGAAATACATCATATAGATATTTTAGCATTTTAAAATATTTAAAACATGACTTGTATATTTAAAATATATATATTTTAAAATGCTAAAATATCTATAGACTAACTTTAAATCTGTTGACATAAAGTTTTAATTTTGAATTTTTTCATGCAGGTGCGGGGAATGGTGCTCAAAGGAAGGCGTGAAGCTGCTACAGGAAAACACCAACAATGCAGGGAAAAGCCACCAAAATAAGAGCGCAACACAGGAACTACAACACTGCACACAGGAAAACGGCCAAAAAACTCAAAATAAGGTACAGAACTTTGGGACAAGATAATTAGTGATGCATGGATGATTATGTTTTGAATTCATATGGAACAATTGCGTCAGTTATTTTTATTTGTTGTCAAAATAGGCTACTGAAATCATTTTTTAACGTTCGACTCCAGATTTTTTCAATGAAAAATATGTGCCTTGGCTCAAAAAAAGGTTGAAAAGGCCTGCAGTACTTTGCACTTTTCAACAAAGTACTACTCACCAACATAAGAGCAGAACTGAACTGCAATGACTGATTCTTGTTTACTTCTCCATGACTTTTATTCCAAAGTGAGCACGAGTGTTGTGTCGTGAGAGAGGAGACTGAAACAGGACAAGAAGACGATAAGGATAATGACTGTAACGACTTCCTTTGCACCCCGCCCGGCGACATCACTTCCAACACAACAGTGAGAGGACATCAAGTGTCGCTGTTTGATCAGGTGACACAAGGCGCAGCAAACGTTTATGTTTCCATATTCATGTTTGTCACGGAAACCTTTGATTTGCTGCTGCTTGTCCTTTTTATCGGCTGCAACTTGACTGTTGTGGGAGGCAGTCATACCTTTCTAGGGTTCATAAATACACGCAGCCATACCTTTCTAGGTTTCATAAATACATGCAGTCATACCTTTCTAGGGTTCATAAATACATGCAGTCATACCTTTCTAGGTTTCACAAATACATGCAGTCATACCTTTCTAGGTTTCATAAATACACGCAGTCATACCTTTCTAGGTTTCATACATACATGCAGTCATACTTTTCTATGTTTTATAAGTACACACAGTCATACCTTTCTAGGTTTCATAAATACAAGCAGTCATACCTCTCTAGGTTTCATACATACATGCAGTCATACCTTTCTAGGTTTCATAAATACACACAGTCATACCTTTGTAGGTTTCATAAATACAAGCAGTCATACCTCTCTTGGTTTCATAAATACAGGCAGTCATATTTCTCTAGGTTTCATACATACATACAGTCATACCTTTCTAGGTTTCATAAATACATGCAGTCATACCTTTGTATGTTTCATAAATACATGCAGTCATACTTCTCAAGGTTTCATAAATACATGCAGTTATACCTTTCTAGGTTTCATAAATACACGCAGTCATACCTCTCTAGGTTTCATAAATAGACGCAGTCATACCTTTCTAGGTTTTATAAATACTTGCAGTCATACCTTTCTAGGGTTCATAAATACATGCAGTCATACTTTTCTAGGTTATATAAATACATGGAGTCATACCTTTCTAGGTTTCATAAATACATGCAGTCATACCTTTGTATGTTTCATAAATACATGCAGTCATACTTCTCAAGGTTTCATAAATACATGCAGTTATACCTTTCTAGGTTTCATAAATACACGCAGTCATACCTCTCTAGGTTTCATAAATAGACGCAGTCATACCTTTCTAGGTTTTATAAATACTTGCAGTCATACCTTTCTAGGGTTCATAAATACATGCAGTCATACTTTTCTAGGTTATATAAATACATGGAGTCATACCTTTCTAGGGTTCATAAATACATGCAGTCATACCTTTCTAGGTTTCACAAATACATGCAGTTGTACCTTTCTAGGTTTCATAAATACACGCAGTCATACCTTTCTAGGTTTCATAAATACTGTACATGCAGTCATACTGTTGTAGGTTTCATAAATACACACAGTCATACCTTTCTAGGTTTCACAAATACACGCAGTCATACTTTTCTAGGTTTCATAAATACATGCAGTCATGCCTTTCTAGGTTTCATAATTACACGCAGTCATACCTTTCTATGTTTCATAAATACATGTAGTCATACCTTTCTAGGTTTCATAAATACACGCAGTCATACCTTTCTAGGTTTCATAAATACACGCAGTCATACCTTTCTAGGTTTCATAAATACACGCAGTCATACCTTTCTAGGTTTCATAAATACACGCAGTCATACCTTTCTAGGTTTCATAAATACACACAGTCATACCTTTCCAGGTTTCATAAATACACACAGTCATACCTTTCCAGGTTTCATAAATACACGGAGTCATACCTCTTTAGGTTTCGTAAATACATGCAGTCATACCTTTGTATGTTTCATAAATACATGCAGTCATACCTTTCTAGGTTTCATAAATACACACAGTCATACCTTTCTAGGTTTCAGAAATACACACAGTCATACCTTTTTAGGTTTCATAAATACACACAGTCATACCTTTCTAGGTTTCATAAATACACAGTCATACCTTTCTAGGTTTCATAAATACACAGTCATACCTTTCTAGGTTTCATAAATACACACAGTCATACCTTGCTAGGTTTCATAAATACACACAGTCATACCTCTTTAGATTTCGTAAATACACGCAGTCATACCTTTCTAGGTTTTGTAAATACACGCAGTCATACCTTTCTAGGTTTCATAAATACACGCAGTCATACCTTTCTAGGTTTCATAAATACACACAGTCATACCTTTCTAGGTTTCATAAATACACACAGTCATACCTTTCTAGGTTTCATAAATACACAGTCATACCTTTCTAGGTTTCATAAATACACACAGTCATACCTTGCTAGGTTTCATAAATACACACAGTCATACCTTGCTAGGTTTCATAAATACACACAGTCATACCTCTTTAGGTTTCGTAAATACACGCAGTCATACCTTTCTAGGTTTCATAAATACACGCAGTCATACCTTTCTAGGTTTCATAAATACACGCAGTCATACCTTTCTAGGTTTCATAAATACATGCAGTCATACCCTTCTAGGTTTCATAAATACATGCAGTCATACTTCTCTAGGTTTCATACATACATGCAGTCATACCTTTCTAGGTTTCATAAATACAAGCAGTCATATTTCTCTAGGTTTCATACATACATGCAGTCATATCTTTCTAGGTTTCATAAATACACGCAGTCATACCTTTCTAGGTTTCATAAATACACGCAGTCATACCTTTCTAGGGTTCATAAATACATGCAGTCATACCTTTCTAGGTTTCATAAATACAAGCAGTCATATTTCTCTAGGTTTCATACATACATGCAGTCATACCTTTCTAGGTTTCATAAATACACACAGTCATACCTTTCTAGGTTTCATAAATACACGCAGTCATACCTTTCTAGGGTTCATAAATACATGCAGTCATACCTTTCTAGGTTTCATAAATACATAAGTCACAACACAGAAGCCCAAATAGTGGAGAAGTCAGTGAACTTGTGTTCAGTGGGAGTAGAGTAATAGATTACAAATATTTACATGACCCTTCTTGGAATGTGAGTGTGTGTCATATTTAACAAAAGTGATGCAAGTTGTGTTGTTCTCGTCCATTACAAAAGAGTCAAGTCTGTGTTGAGTCTCAGAAAACGTAACAAGTGTGTGATTTGTGTACTGGAGAGACACACACACACATGTACACAATACACACCAATACACTTTGATACGGAGCCAATACACACATTTACACACTATTACACACCATACACACACACACACACAGTAATATACTGTACAATAATACACAGATACACAGTACTATACACACAAACACACACTAGTATACACTAATACACACCAATACACACATACACTACTAATAGAAAATACCAAACACCAACACACACATGCACACTAATATACACTAATACACGCACACAAACACACACACTAAAACACACCAATACACACATACACTACTAATATAAAATAATAAACACCAACACACACATGCACACTAATACACACCAATAAACACTGATACAAACCAATAAACACTAATATAAACTGATACACACTAATATACACTGATACACACCAATAAACACTGATGCACACAAATAAACACTAATAAACACTGATACACACAATTAGACACTAATAAACACTGATACACACAAATAAATACTAATAAACACTGATACACACAAATAGACACTAATAAACACTGATACACACAAATAAACACAAATAATCACAGTAATTTACACTAACACACATAAATACAAATACTTGTTTATTAAAAAAGGTTTCACTTCTACAACATGGGCACAGTAATACACACACATACATATTTATACACACTAATAAACACAAATACACACATTAATACACATTAATACACACAAACACTCGTGAACAATGCACACAATACACACTAATATACACACTCATACACAAATACACACTAATACACACTAATTCACACCAATACACACTAATATACACACCAATACATACAAATCCACACTAATATACACACCAATACACACAAATACACACTAATATGCACACTATTACACAATAATTCACACCAATACACACTAATATACACACAAATACTAATCAGCATCAAGGGTTGGAATTGGGGGTTAAATCACCAAAAATTATTCCCGGGCGCAGCCACCGCTGCTGCTCACTGCTCCCCTCATCTCCCAGGGGGTGATCAAGGGGATGGGTCAAATGCAGAGAATAATTTCGCCACACCTAGTGTGTGTGTGACAATCGTTGGCACTTTAACTTTAACTTTAATATACACACAAAAACACATTAATATACATACTAATACACACAATTACACACTAATACACACAATTACACACTAATACATAATAATGCACTCCACTACACACAAATACTAATATACACACTAATACACAAGAATGCACCCTAATACACACTAATATACACACCAATACACACTAATATACACACAAATACTAATATACACACTAATACACAAGAATGCACACTAATTTACACACAAATACTAATATACACGTTCATACACACTAATACACAAGAATGCACACCACTGCACACACATACTAATATACACACTAATACCCAAGAATGCACCCCAATACACACTAATATACACACTCATACACACAAATACTAATATACACACTCATACACACAAATACTAATACACACACCAATACACACAAATACTAATATACACGTTCATACACACTAATAAACAAGAATGCACACCAATACACACTAATATACACAAATATTAATATACACACTCATGCACACAATTGCACAATAACGCACAATAATTCACACCAATACACACTAATATACACACAAATACTAATATACACACACGATACACATGAATATGCACACTCATACACACTAATATGCACCAATACACACAAATACTATTATACAGACAAATACACACTAATACACAAGAATGCACCCCAATACACACTAATATACACACTAATACACAAGAATGCACCCCAATACACACTAATATACACACTAATACACACTAATATACACACCAATACTCACTAATATACACACACACACACACACACGCACACAAATACTAATATACACACTAATACACAAGAATGCACCCCAATACACACTAATATACACACCCATTCACACAAATACTAATATACACACCAATGCACAAGAATGCACACTAATATACACACCAATACACACAAATACTAAAATACACGTTCATACACACTAATACACAAGAATGCACACCAGTACACACTAATATACACAAATACTAATATACACACTCATACACACAAATACTGATATACACACTCATACACACAAGGACACGATAACGCACAATAATTCACACCAATACACACTAATATACACACGAATACTAGTATACACACTAATACACAAGAATGCACCCCATTACACACTAATATACACACCAATACACACTAATATACACACCCATACACACAAATACCAATATACGCACTAATACACAAGAATGCACCCCAATACATACTAATATACACACCCATACATACAAATACTAATATACACACCAATACACACTAATATACACACCAATACACACTAATATACACACCCATACATACAAATACTAATATACACACTAATACACAAGAATGCACACTAATATACACTCAAATACACACCAATACACACAAATACTAATATACACGTTCATACACACTAATACACAAGAATGCACACCAATACACACTAATATACACAAATACTAATATACACACTCATACACACCGATACACAATAACGCACAATAATTCACACCAATACACACCAATAAACACTAATATACAAACAAATACTAATATACACACAAATACACATGAATATACACACTCATACACACTATTAACCACTAATATACACCAATACACACAAATACTAATACACAAAAATACAATCTAATACACAAGAATGCACACCTTGACACACAAATACTACAAACCCTGTTTCCATATGAGTTGGGAAATTGTGTTAGATGTAAATATAAACGGAATACAATGATTTGCAAATCCTTTTCAACCCATATTCAATTGAATGCACTACAAAGACAACATATTTGATGTTCAAACTCATAAAATGTATTTATTTTTTGCAAATAATAATTAACTTAGAATTTCATGGCTGCAACACGTGCCAAAGTAGTTGGGAAAGGGCATGTTCACCACTGTGTTGCATGGCCTTTCCTTTTAACAACACTCAGTAAACGATTGGGAACTGAGGAGACACATTTTTTAAGCTTCTCAGGTGGAATTCTTTCCCATTCTTGCTTGATGTACAGCTTATGTTGTTCAACAGTCCGGGGGTCTCCGTTGTGCTATTTTAGGCTTCATAATGCGCCACACATTTTCAATGGGAGACAGGTCTGGACTACAGGCAGGCCAGTCTAGTACCCGCACTCTTTTACTATGAAGCCACGTTGATGTAACACGTGGCTTGGCATTGTCTTGCTGAAATAAGCAGGGGCGTCCATGGTAACGTTGCTTGGATGGCAACATATGTTGCTCCAAAACCTGTATGTACCTTTCAGCATTAATGGCGCCTTCACAGATGTGTAAGTTACCCATGTCTTGGGCACTAATACACCCCCATACCATCACAGATGCTGGCTTTTACACTTTGTGCCTATAACAATCCTGATGGTTCTTCTCCTCTTTGGTCCGGAGGACACGACGTACACAGTTTCCAAAAACAATTTGAAATGTGGACTCGTCAGACCACAGAACACTTTTCCACTTTGGATCAGTCCATCTTAGATGAGCTCAGGCCCAGCGAAGCCGACGGCGTTTCTGGGTGTTGTTGATAAACTGTTTTTGCCTTGCATAGGAGAGTTTTAACTTGCACTTACAGATGTAGCGACCAACTGTAGTTACTGACAGTGGGTTTCTGAAGTGTTCCTGAGCCCATGTGGTGATATCCTTTACACACTGATGTCGCTTGTTGATGCAGTACAGCCTGAGGGATCGAAGGTCACGGGCTTAGCTGCTTACGTGCAGTGATTTATCCAGATTCTCTGAACATTTTGATGATATTACGGACCATAGATGGTGAAATCCCTAAATTCCTTGCAAATAGCTGGTTGAGAAAGGTTTTTCTTAAACTGTTCAACAATTTGCTCACACATTTGTTGACAAAGTAGTGACCCTCGCCCCATCCTTGTTTGTGAATGACTGAGCATTTCATGGAATCTACTTTTATACCCAATCATGGCACCCACCTGTTCCCAATTTGCCTGCTCACCTGTGGGATGTTCCAAATAAGTGTTTGATGAGCATTCCTCAACTTTATCAGTATTTATTGCCACCTTTCCCAACTTCATTGTCACGTGTTGCCGGCATCAAATTCTAAAGTTAATGATTATTTGCAAAAAAAAAAAAAGTTTATCAGTTTGAACATCAAATATGTTGTCTTTGTAGCATATTCAACTGAATATGGGTTGAAAATGATTTGCAAATCATTGTATTCCGTTTATATTTACATCTAACACAATTTCCCAACTCATATGGAAACGGGGTTTGTAATTAAACACAGTAATACACAAGAATACACTCATACACACAAATACTAATAAGCATACTCATACACACATTTACACAATAACACACACCAATACACCGTGATACACGCACGCGCACACCTACACACACACACACACACACACACACACACACACACACACACACACACACACACACACACACACACACACACACACACAGAGTAAGACAAATGAATGGGGGTTGTTGTAAGTAAGTGGCTTCAGAAGAAGGCAGCCTGACAGGAGCCTGGCTGGACTTTACTCACAGCCCCGCCCCCTCTCCCCCACCGAGCCTCAAGTCTTTTTTCGGCATTTTGCAAGTTCCTCCAAAGTGCGAAATAACAACTGGGGGTGTCCCGTAATAGTGAAGGCAAACAAAACAGCCGATGTGAAATGCGGGCCGAGCCTGGAAGAATGTCAACACGGAGCATCGGAAACATGCGCGGGTCAAACAGCAGCAGCACACACAGCAAACCTGCTTTAAGATAAAGGCTGCAGAGGAAGCAGTGGGAGGAGATAGAGAAGGAATGGCGCACAATAGACTTAGGATTAAATATAAATCCTCACAAAAAGATTCTGGCAGCTAAACGTCCGTAAGGAAGGAAACTGCCAACTTCTTGTGTTGTTTTGTAGCGACAACACTTGTTGTTGTGTGTCATAATCTCACTATTTTTATGTACGTGCTCCACTCCCACAGGAATGTTAATCTTCCCAAGGGGCTTTGGTCAAGAGTCTAGAAGCTTCTCCAACTAAGAGTGGACGGATCGGTCCGAGAGCATCCCCACACCACTATACACTAATACACACAAACACTAATATACACACACATACACACGAATGCACACCAATACACACAAATACTAATGTACACACAAATTCACACTAATACTAATATACACACAAATATAGACAAACACTAATATAGACACTCATACACATAAATACAAATATACACACTCATACACACACGTACACAATAACGCACAATAATTCACACTCATACACACTAATATACACTAATCCACACAAGTACTAATATACACAAAAATACACACTAATACACGCGAATGCACACCAATACACACAAATACTAATATACACACTAATACACAAGAATGCACCCAATACACACCCATACACACAAATACTATTATACACACTCATACACACAAATGTACAATAACGCACAATAATTCACACTCATACACGCAAATACACACACAAATACACACTACTATACACTTATACACACAAATACTAATATACACACAAATACACACTAATACACACGAATGCACACTAATACACACGAATACTAATATACACACTAATACACTAGAATGCACCCCAATACACACTCATACACACAAATACTAATATACACACTCATACACACAAATACTAATATACACACTCATACACGCGCGTACACAATAACGCACAATAATTCACACTCATACACACAAATACACACTGATATACACTAATACACACAAATACTAATATACACACAAATACACACTAATACACACGAATGCACATCAATACACACAAATACTAATATACACACTAATACACAAGAATGCACCCCAATACACACCCATACTAATATACACACTCATATACACTAATACTAATATACACACTCATATACACTAATACTAATATACACACTCATACACACAAATACACACACAAATACACACTAATACACACAAATACTAATATACACACTAATACACACAAATACTAATATACACATGAATGCACACCAATACTAATATACACACTAATACACAATAATGCACCCAATACACACTCATACACACAAATACTAATGTACACACTAATACACAAGAATGCACCCCAATATACACTCATACACACAAATACTTATATACACACGAATACACAATAACACACAAGAATTCACACTCATACACACAAATACACACACAAATACACACACAAATACACTCTAATATACACTAATATACACTAATACTAATATACACACAAATATACACTAACACACATAAATACTAATATGCAAACTAATACACAAGAATGCACACCGATACACACAAATACTATTATACACACTAATACACAAGAATGCACCCCAATACACACTCATACACACTAATACACAATAACGCACAATAATTCACACTCATGCACACAAATACACACACAAATACACACTAATATACACTAATACACACAAATACTAATATACACACAAACATACACTAACACACACAAATACTAATATACACACTAATACCCAAGAATGCACACCGATACACACAAATACTATTATACACACTAATACACCAGAATGCACCCAATACACACTCATATACACACAAAGACTAATATACACACTCATACACACAAATGTACAATAACGCACAATAATTCACACTCATACACACAAATACACACTAATATACACTTATACACACAAATACTAATATACACACAAATACACACTAATACACACGAATGCACACCAATACACACGAATACTAATATACACACTAATACACAAGAATGCACCCCAATACACACTCATACACACAAATACTAATATTCACACTCATACACACACGTACACAATAACGCACAATAATTCACACTCATACACACAAATACACACTAATATACACTAATACACACAAATACTAATATACACACAAATACACACTAATACACACGAATGCACATCAATACACACAAATACTAATATACACACTAATACACAAGAATGCACCCCAATACACACTCATACACACAAATACTAATATACACACAAATACACAATAACACACAATAATTCACACTCATACAAACAAATACACACACAACTACACACTAATATACACTCATACACACTAATACTATTATACACACAAATATACACTAACACACAAATACTAATATACACTATAATACACAAGAATGCACACCGATACACACAAATACTATTATACACACTTATACAAAAGAATGCAACCCAATACACACTCATACACACAAATACTAATATACACACTCATACACAAAAATACACAATAACACACACCAATATACACAAACACACACACACACACACACACACACACACACACACACACACACACACACACACACACACACACACACACACACACACACACACACACACAAAGACAAATGGGGGTTGTTGTAAGGTGCGGTTGCTGGGGTCCACGGGGCTGCCTCTAAAAAGACGAGGCTACACGAGTCCACTGGTACATTCAGGACCCCGGAGCCGACATAAAAGGAAACTGCCTGCATGCGAACTGGGGTCGGCTGCTGTAAATCATCTTTAAGGAAGTGGGGCATGGCGAACGGGGCGTCATGGGAGTGTGGGGAGCCACAGCCGACCACACACCACATAATCACTGCCCCCTGAACATACTGTATTGGAAATTTTTTAATCAAGTAGTCGAACAAAATTGATTTCAAAAGGCACAGGTCACAATTGTAGCAAGTATGGAAGGAGTGCTTTGCTCTTTTCATACTAAATACTAGAAGGGGGGGGGGGGGTAGGCTCAGTTTGGGAGGGGAAGAGAGCTTATGACACAATGACAAGTCTGGGAAGCACCGTCCGTTAGACAATGGTGCCCTGTTAACTTGTAGTGTTCCTTTCAGGACAAAGTCCCTAATACCCACTGATACACAACAACACACACTAGTATACACTAATATACACACTAACACACATCCTACTAATATACACTAATAAACACCAACACACACACAAATACACACAGTAATATACACTAATACACACACACACAAACACACGAATATACACTATTACACACAAATACACACCAACACACACATTCACTACTAATATACACTAATACACCCACACACACACACTTATATACACTAATACACACACACTAATACACACTTTCACACACTAATATACACTAATACACACAAACACACCAATGTATTCATATACACTAATATACGCTGATAGACACACACTCGCATGAACACACACTAATATACACTGATACACACCAATAAACACTAATACACACTAACACACACACACTTATATACACCAACACACACACACACACTAATACACACAAATACACACTTTTACACACGTTTAAACACTAATATGCACTTATACACACCCACACACACACCAATGCATGCATACACACTAATATACACTAATACAGACACACACACACACGCACACACACATACAACACACACACACACTTATATACACTAATACACACACTATTACACACCAATACACACTTTTACACACACGTTTACACTCTAATATACACTAATACACACAAACACACCAATGCATGCATACACTAATAAACTCACACACACACACACACACACACACACACACACACACACACACACACACACACACACACACACACACACACACACACACACACACACACACACACACTAATATCCACTAATACACACACACATTAATACACACTTTTACACTCGTTTACACACTAATATACACTAATACACACAAACACACCAATGCATGCATACACACTAATAATATACACTAAAACACACACACTTACACGCACACACACTAATATACACTGATACACACTAATAAACACTGATACACACAAACACTAATATACACTGATACACGCCAATAAACACTGATACACACAAACACTAATATACACTAAAACACACCAATACACACAAATACTTGTTTAATAAAGGAGTATGGAAGGAGTGCTTTGCTCTTTTTATACTAAATACTAGAAGGGGGGGTGGGGGGGGGGGTAGGCTCAGTTTGGGAGGGGAAGAGAGCATATGACACAACAACAGTCTGGGAAGCACCGGCCGTTAGACAATGGTGCCCTGTTAACTTGTAGTGTTACTTTCAGGACAAAGTCACATACAGGCTGGAATGTGCTTTCTACACAAACATATTGCATTTTGTAATGGACATTAAAGGTCCATACATGTTTTCCATCACAAAACCACCTTCGGAGACCGGCCTGTTCGATCTGATCGGACCTGAGACCAGAGCCTTAATCCAACACCTTTGAGGTGAACTACAATCTGACCCCTCGCTTCACAGAAGTCTTACTGGCTTGATGAACCACAACAAAAACTCCTGGTATCTTTAAAAAAAAAAGTCTTCTCAGAATATTTTGCTCGATATAAAAACCGAGACTGGAATATGTTTAGGTTGAGAATGTTTATGTTTACAACCTTCAAAGTATAGGTGAACCTTTATTGTTCCCCTGGGTACAGCTATCTGTAAACTAGCTGGGAATAAATATTACCACTGGATATATTTGGGAAAAGTCATTCATGTGAAGTTTGTTTTTAGTTGTTTCTATGTATGCGCATGCAAACTAGTACACTAATTGTCACTTGTCTTAATGGGGTCATTTTATTTTTGTTGTCTACATTAAACCCCTTCTTTGTGGTCTACATCAAATGTAAGGCTGGTTCTTTGGTCCAAATGTTGCATGGATGAAGTTCTACACACCAGCTTTCTGACCTTCTCTTTGTGGGCGGTCTTTGTATTTTCGCCAGCGTTTGTTTTGTTTGTGAGCAACATAACTCACCAAGTTATGGACTGATTTTGATGAAATGTCCAAAAACAATAAGTCCTTTTATCTACCACAGACACACTTCCTGCTTGCTCTTTTTCTCCCCTTTGACGGCGTTCCACTCTCCCCAGCGCTGTGCAGGGGATTTTGGGATATGGAGTTTTATTTTTCAGACCGGGCCAAGGCAAAAGCGCTAGGGGGAAAAAAAAATACTACAATCACTAAGCATTATTGTGAGCTTTCTGAAACCGCAACACCGCGGTATCTGCAAAACTGTTACATCCCTGGCCCATACTTGCCAACCTTGAGACCTCCGAATTCGGGAGATTAGGGTGGTGGGGGTGGGCGGGGGGCGGGGTTAAGAGGGGAAGAGTATATTTATAGCTAGAATTCACTGAAATTAAAGTATTTCTTATATATATATATATATATATATATATATATATATATATATATATATATATATATATATATATATATATATATTAGGGATGTCCGATAATGGCTTTTTGCCGATATCCGATATTCCGATATTGTCCAACTCTTTAATTACCGATACCGATATCAACCGATAACGATATCAACCGATACTGATATATACAGTCGTGGAATTAACACATTATTATGCCTAATTTGGACAACCAGGTATGGTGAAGATACGGTCCTTTAAAAAAAATAAAAATAAAATAAATAAAATAAGATAAATAAATTAAAAACATTTTCTTGAATAAAAAAGAAAGTAAAACAATATAAAAACAGTTACATAGAAACTAGTAATTAATGAAAATGAGTCAAATTAACTGTTAAAGGTTAGTACTATTAGTGGACCAGCAGCACGCACAATCATGTGTGCTTACGGACTGTATCCCTTGCAGACTGTATTGATATATATTGATATATAATGTAGGAACCACAATATTAATAACAGAAAGAAACAACCCTTTTGTGTGAATGAGTGTAAATGGGGGAGGGAGGTTTGTTGGGTTTGTGCACTAATTGTAAGTGTATCTTGTGTTTTTTATGTTGATTTGATAAAAAAAACAAAAAAAAACACACAAAAAAACCCGATACCGATAATAAAAAAAACGATACCGATAATTTCCGATATTACATTTTAAAGCATTTATCGGCCAATAATATCGGCTGATATTATATTTTTGGACTATAAGTGGCAGTGCGATTTACATATGTTTTTTTCCTTCTTTATTATGCATTTTCGGCAGGTGCGACTTATACTCCGGTGCGACTTATACTCAGAAAAATACGGTATATATATATATATATATATATATATATATATATATATATATATATATATATAAATATATATATATATATATATATATATATATATATATATATATATATATATATATATATATATATATATATATATATATATATATATATATATATATAAATATAGTACAGTACACAGTCATGAAAACACAGGTGTTCTACTAACTCAGGGGTCGGCAACCTTTACCAGTCAAAGAGCCATTTTGACCAGTTTCACAAATTATAGTAAACAATGGGAGCTGCAAAATTTTTTTAAATTTTAAATGAAATAACACTGCATACAAAGTTTTTTTTCTTCTTTGTGCTATGTATAAACCAGGGGTCTCAGACACGCTGCCCACACCTTTTTATGGAATTTTTAAGCTGGTGCGGCACGCGGATTTTAAATGAATAGCGCTTGTCAGCGTCATGCGTGCCGTGATGGTACAGCATATAGCTCCCACTACAACCAGCGTGCCTGATCAGCCACATGTTGAATGGGGCTTCCGCTTGCTCACGTAGGTGACAGCAAGGCATACTTGCTCAACAACCACACAGGTTACACTGACGGTGGCGGTATAAAAAAAACTTTTAACACTCTTACTAATAATGCGCCACACTGTGAACCCACACCAAACAAGAATGACAAACACATTTCGGGAGAACATCTGCACCGTAACACAACATAAACACAACAGGACAAATACCCAGAATCCCATGCAGCCCTAACTCTTCCGGGATACATTAGACACCCCCGCTACCAAACCCCGCCCACCTCAACTGACGCACAGAGAGAGGGGGGGGGGGGTTGATGTGTGAGGGAGCAGGCTTGGGGTGCGGGTAGGGTTTGGTGGTAGCAGGGGTGTATAATGTAGCCCGAAGAGTCAGGGCTGCATGGGATTCTGGGTGTTTGTTATGTTGTGTTTATGTTGTGTTAAGGTGCAGATTAAGGCTGCAGCTAATGATTATTTTTCTATCGATTAATCTATAGATTATTTTTTCGATTAATCGGTTAATCTATAGATTATTTTTTTCGATTAATCTATAGATTATTTTTCCTTTTACCGATTATTTTTTTTATTTAAAATGAAGATGGAAAAATAAATGTAGGCCAGTTTTTTCAAAAGGCATGGCTTTTATTTACAAAAAAAAAAGTATGGCCACTCAGTCAACATTGACAACAACATGACAAAATATTCTGTAACAATGTAAACATTTAACAAAATTAAAAGTAGCTTATTTGCTTTTAATGTGCAAATATAAAAGTAAACATCCAGTGCAAATCTTAATATTCTGCAATAGTATAAGCATTTCAAAAGTAAAAGTATTGCTTATTTTGCTTTAAAATGTGCAAAAATAAAGATAAACATCCAATTCAAAAAAGTGCAAAACGGAAATATTCTGTAACAACAGTGTAAACATTTCAACAAAAGTAAAAGTATTGCTTATTTGCTAAAATGTGCAAAAATAAAGATAAACATCCAATACAAAAAAGTGCAAAACGAAATATTCTGTAACAACAGTGTAAACATTTCAACAAAAGTAAAACTTTTGCTTATTTTGCTTAATAACACAACAATGATAGAATGATTAAAGTGAAAGTTAATTGTTCGTTTGTACATAGTATACGTAATTGTTAATGTTGTAAAAGGTATTTGCACAACTAATTAACGTTAGCGTTAAAGAGGAGCGCGTCTTTGTAAACACTGAACAGGCACGCCAAACGCTCCTCTCAGAGCAAAACGGTGCTTTAGTTTATGAATTTACAACGCAGATACAAATGACACATTCATGTTTTTGTGTAATGATGACAACGTATACTCACGCGGACGATTGACTAGTTGATGGTGATGGCAAGAACGCTGCCGTTGTGCTGCTATGATAGGCCATTTCCGCTCGACACAGTGTGCATACAACAACATTATGAGCAGAGGTGGTTAGAGTAGCCAGAAATTGTACTCAAGTAAGAGTACTGTTACTTTAGAGATTTATTACTCAAGTAAAAGTAAGGAGTAGTCACCCAAATATTTACTTGAGTAAAAGTAAAAAGTATGTTGTGAAAAAACTACTCAAGTACTGAGTAACATACACACACATATCATATATATATATATATATATATATATATATATGTGTATATATATATATACACACACACACACACACACACACACACACACACACACACACACACACATATATATATATATATATATCTATATATACATACATTGATATATACAGTATATAATTTATATTTATTTATTTTGCCGTTTTTGTTTACATGTTAAAGGTGTTTTAATAATTATACATGCATGTTTAACACATATAGATTCCTTTCTTTCATGAAGACAAGAATATAAGTTGGTGTATTACCTGATTCTGATGACTTGCATTGATTGTAAACAGACAGTATTGCTTATAACGTCCACGTTTTCAAATGGAGGAGAAAAAAAGTTCCTCCTTTCTGTCTAATACCACATGAAAGTGGTTGTTATTTGGCATCTTATTTGTCTACCTTCCATATTCGTTTTTATACCCTTTACAAGAAATACATTGGCGGCAAACTCCGTAGCTTGCTAGCTTGTTTGCGCTGGCTTTCGGAGACTCTTATTTTGAAAGCGCAGGCGCGATGGAGCGGGACTTTTATTGTGAAGACAGGAACTGTGCAGTCAGTCTTTACGGTTGAAATAAAAAAAGGGTCTTTTTTACTTCACACTTTTGATTGATTGATTGGAACTTTTATTAGTAGATTGCACAGTACAGTGCATATTCCGTACAATTGACCACTAAATGGTAACACCCGAAGTTAGCTCGGAGCCAGTCAGGTCATGTGACCCCTGGCTCTGTTTGATTGGTCCAACGTCACCAGTGACTGCATCTGATTGGTGGAACGAAGTGAAACGTCACCAGTAAGGCAGGCACTTTGAAGGTCTGTCTGACAGACCAAAACAAACAAAGCGTGCATTAACAGATCGATAAAAATTAGTAGCGAGTAGCGAGCTGAATGTAGATAAAAGTAGCGGAGTAAAAGTAGCGTTTCTTCTTAGGCCGTTTATTGAAATACTCCCACACTTTTGACGACTTTTGGCGTGCTTTTTTCCCCTCGCTCGCACCGCTCGCATCGTCTGCTTTGCGCTCCGCCATGACAGTAGTGTGACGTAAATATGCGACACGTCGACGAACAAAAACGTCCTCGACGTATTTACGTAACCGATGACGTCGACTACGTCGACGCGTCGTTTCAGCCCTAGTGCAGATGTTCTCCCGAAATGTGTTTGTCATTCTTGTTTGGTTTTGGTTCAAAGTGTGGCGCATTATTAGTAAGAGTGTTAAAGTTGTTTTATATGGTCACCGTCAGTGTAACCTGTGTGGCTGTTGAACAAGTATGCCTTGCTGTCACGTACGTGTGCAAGCAGAAGATGCATATTATGTTAAATGTTGGGCTGGCACGCTGTTAATACAGATTGTAGAGAGCGCCAAATGTTGTACCATCATGGCACGCCTTTATTATAGCTGTAAGGGTGAAAATCGGTGAATATTAATCCCGGGAGTATTCTGCGAGAGGCACTGGAATCCGGAAGTCTCACAGGAAAATTGGGGGGTTCAGCAAGTAAGCTGCTGAGCCGCATCAGAGTGATCAAAGAGCCGCATGCGGCTCCGGAGCCGCGGGTTGCCGACCCCTGTACTAACTGTACTGTACTTGCTGCTTACTTAAAAAAAACAAAAAACACTTACCTTTCACTATTTGAGTAGCCTTTGTTCTGCCATTTGAGTACTGGCGAGCGATCTCTGAATCCGGGAACATATCCTTCACGGATTTGTTGAAAACATCCGCAAATGAGAACGGGATGTTGCTTGCAAGGTGGCCCATAATACTGCGTTGCCGCCGCCTTGTGCTTTTCTGACCATTCATGAGTGACTATGTCCATTCGGCCACCGTGTTATGGGTTATAGATAAACCTATGGATAACGGAGACATATATAATAGTCTCCCTTTCAGGTGAGAGGACGCTAAAGGCAGTGCCTTTAAGGCACGCCCCCAATATTGTTTGTCCGGCTGGAAATTTTGGACATTACTACTTGCCGTAGTTTTGAAGCAATGCATGATGGGAATCCGGATGTTGTGTGTCAGTGTATTAACGTGCCGGCTGGAATAAACACATGCTGAGAAATAGCTCCGTGCCTGCCTACTTTATGGGTTATAGATAAACCTATGGATAACAGAGACATATATAATAGTCTCCTTTTCAGGTGAGAGAGGACGCTGAAGGCAGTGCCTTTAAGGCACTCCCCCAATATTGTTGTCCGGGTGGAAATCGGGAGAAATTCGGGAGAATGGTTGTCCCGGGAGATTTTCGGGAGAGGCACTGATATTCGGGAGTCTCCCGGAAAATTCGGGAGGGTTGGCAAGTGTGCCCTAGCCTGCACCCTCGCTAACTGCCTCTGCAATACAATCCTGAATGATCATTGGTCCCAAATCTCTCCTGTTCTCCACCCAGGACTTCAGTCTCTCCATTGATGGTCACTGGGTCACATCTTCCCTCAGAACAGAAACCTTAGATTCATTTTTTCAAACCCCACCCTCTCCTTCTGTCAGATTACTAAAACAGCCTTTTTCCGTCCTCTGTAAATCTGATCCGTGCTTTCATTTCCTCCAGACTGGATTATTGCAATATTCTCCTTTGTGTTCTTCCCACATCTCACCTACAAGAACTTAGTTTCTTGGCCACTCTTGTTATCCTCCGACAATTCCGCTCGTTCCTCTCGTAACAAATACTGTATCCACTCCAAGATCCTGCTCATCACCTACTAATCCCTGGGCAACCCCCACCTCCATACCTCAGTGACCTTCTAAAGTACTCCCAGCCTTCCAGACTCCAACCTTCTCACTCCCATCACTAAATCTAAGCACCATACTTTGGGGAATTGAACCTTCACTGTAGCCGCCCACATCCTCTGGAACGCTCCACTCACACATCCGTGCCTCTGACTCACAATCATTCTAAAAACGGTTAAAAACAGGTTTTTAGTCGTCTTTAACCTGTAACTTTTTCTGGATTTTATCTGTAAAGGGCCCATGAGTCTTGATAAAAAAGTGCTATATAAAACCGATAAATTCTAATCAACAGTCATACAGTACACAATTTGGAGGTTAATTTCTGTCCATCCATCCATCCACTGCATTTTTTTGCACTGAATTTTTAGACACTGAATTTTAAAATACTGAATTTTTATTGACTGAATTTTAAAACACAAAATTGTATACACTGATTTTTTATAAATAGATTTTTAAAACACAACATTTTTATACGCTGAATTTTTATCACACTGTATTTTTAGACACTGACTTTTTTCACACTGAATTTTAATAAACTGAATTTTAAAATACAGAATTTGTATCACAATTTTTATTCTGCGATTTTTTTACACTTATTTTTTATACATTGAATATTAAAAGACTGCATTTTTTATAAATATAATTTTTTTACACAGATTTTTTTTACTACATTTTTTACACTGAATTTTTATACACTGTTTTTTTACACTGAATTCTTATACACTAACATTTTTCACACTGAATTTTTATACACTGATTTTTTTCCCCTAAATTTTAAAACACTGACTTTTTATATACTGATTTTTCATATACATGGAATTTTTATAAACTGAAGTTTTTACACTAAATTTTAAATGTAATTGATTTTTAAAACACTAAATTTTTATACACTGAATTTTTTTCACACTGAATTTTTAGACACTGACTTTTTTTCACAATGAACTTTAATAAACAGAATTTTAAAATACTGAATTTTTATACACATCATTTTTATTCTGCGATTTTTGTACACTGAATGTTTTTATAAATTGAATATTAAAAGACTGCATTTTTTATAAACATAATTTTTTTACACTGATTTTTTTTTACTATATTTTTTTACACTGAATTTTAAAACACTGAATTTTTGTACACTGTTTTTTTTTTACACTGAATTCTTGAACACTAACATTTTTCATACTGAATTTTTACACACTAAATTTTTACACAATACATTTTTTTTCACTTATTTTTCTTTGCACTACATTTTTAAACACTGACTTTTTACATGCTGATTTTTCGTATACATGGAATTTTTATAAACTAAATTTATTACACTAAATTTTAAAACACTGAATTTTTATACACTGACTTTTTTCACACTGAATTTTAATAAACTGAATTTTAAAATACTGAATTTTTATACACAATTTTTATTCTGCAATTTTTTTTACACTGAATGTTTATAAATTGAATATACATTTTTTTTTACTCTGATTTTTTTTTACTACATTTTTTTACACAGAATTTTTTTTTTTTGCACTAATTTTTAAAACACCAAATTTTTATATACTGATTTTTCTTATACATGGAATTTTAATCAACTGAATTTTTTACACAAAATTTTAAAACACTGAATTTTTTATACACTGACTTTTTTCAAACTGAAATTTTATACACCGAATGTTTATACAATTAATTTTAAAACATTGAATTGTATTTTTAATGTAATTGTCATTATAATTTGATGTAAAAAAAAATTAAAAATAAATAAGAGTTCCTAAAATTCAAACACAAAAGCTTTCGTAATAGACACAAACTAGCCTCCATGTAACCAGAAAAAGTTTTTTTCTCGCCTGCAATCTGCTTTGAAAAAGTTTCCAAAGATGATCAACACTGACTACTTTATTTATTTATTATCTTCACCTGTTATTTTCTCCACGTCTATTCCTGCTCACCTTTGT
Organism: Nerophis lumbriciformis; assembly: GCF_033978685.3. Taxonomy (NCBI): domain Eukaryota; kingdom Metazoa; phylum Chordata; class Actinopteri; order Syngnathiformes; family Syngnathidae; genus Nerophis; species Nerophis lumbriciformis. The sequence goes on along the minus strand of NC_084573.2, from coordinate 10,421,075 downwards.
CTTCCCACCTGTCCTTGTCTTGTCCCCGGACTATATTTAGCTCCTCGGTTTCTGTCCAGTCTTGTTGGCTCATTTCTTGTCTGCTCGTCTTCCCACACTTGCGACACCTTTTTTTTGTGATGTCTGCCCTTTTCGCACTTCTTTTTGTGTTACTTGAGATAAAGTGTGCGTCCGCCCGCATCCAGCTCAGTACACAAGACAGATGTGCAGGACAAGATAAGATAAGATAAGAAGTACTTACAAGTAGAACTGCTTTAGATTTGGCTCCGGTCTGCATAAATGGTTCTTGGTCAGGATTGTTAAACCTTTTTGTCAAACTTTATCTTTTAAAGCTCTTAGTGGATATCACACACAAGCTTAGCTCAGAAGCGAAAGCTACATTTAGCGAGCCATCTTATGTTACCATTAGTGGTTTTAAGTTCAGATCATGTTCATTTTTTAAATAGACAGTCATGTTGTTGTTATGATGCATTCAATGGTAGCTAATGTTGGCTCGCTAAATTGCTATCATTAGCTAACAACACACAAAGCTAACTTTGCGCGTGCGTGCGTGTTACGTGGGACTTAGTTTACGTGTTACAACCCCACCAGAGATGGGGATATAACGCTTATAAAACACTGAAAAGTTCATGTAAAGTTGGCAAAACAACCTCTTTGTTTATTATTCACTTAACGTATTTTCTGGACTGTAGAGCGCACCGGGATTTACAGGCTAATCTGTTGCATGTTTTTTTTTTTTTTTTTAACACAGATTTTTTTTTTTTTACTGTGAATTTTTATAAATTGATTTTTACAACACTACATTTTTATACACAATTTTTTTACACTGAATTTTTATAGACTGCATTTTTTTCACACTGAATTTTGATACACTGACTTTTTTCAAAATGAAATTTTATACACCGAATTTTTATACACTGAATTTTAAAATACTGAATTTTTATTGGCTGAATTTTGAAACACTACATTTATACACTGAATTTTGTTTTTGCAGTGAATTTTTATAAATGGATTTTTAAAACACAACATTTTTATACACAATTTTTTACACTGAATTTTTATACACTGAATTTTTTTCACACTGAATTTTAATACACTGAATTTTAAAATACTGAATTTTAATACACTGATTTTTTATTCACTGATTTTTTTACACTGAATTTTTTAAAATTGAATTTTTAAAGACTGAAATTTTATCAACAGAATTTTTTTAACGCTGAATTCTTTAACACTGAATTTTGGTACACTGATTTTTTTCCACTGAATTTTTATAGACTGAATTTTTTTCCACTGAATTTTAAAACACTGACTTTTTTCAAACTGAAATTTTATACACTGAATTTTTATACACTGAATTTTTATGCACTGAATTTTTATACACTGAATTTCTATTGACTGAATCTTTAAACACTAAATTGTACACTGATTTTTTTTTACAGTGACTTTTTATAAAATGATTTTTAAAACACTAAATTGTTCTACACAATTGTTTTACCCTGAATTTTTATACACTGAATTTTAAAATATTGTACTTTTATACATTAATTTTTATTCACTGATTTTTTTTTACACATAGTTTTTTCAAATTGAATTTTAAAAGACTGACATTTTATCAACATAATTTTTTTTCCACTGAATTTTCAAACACTGAATTTTTATACACTGACCTGTTGTACTGACTTTTTTCAAACTGAAATTTTATACACTGAATTTTTATACGCTGAATTTTTATACACTGAATTTATAAACACTAAATTTATACACTGATTTTTTTTTTTTTACAGTGAATTTTTATAAAATGATTTTTAAAACTCTACATTTTTATACACAAATGTTTTACACTGAATTTTTATGCACTGAATTTTAAAATATTGAACTTTTATACACTGAATTTTTATTCACGTATTTTTTTACATATTATTTTTTTTAATTTAATTTTAAAAGACTGAAATTTTATCAACATAATTTTTTTTAGGCTGAATCCTTTTACCCTGAATTTTGATACACTGAATTTTTTCAAACTGAAATTTTATACACCGAATTTTTAAACACTAAATTTTAAAATATTGAATTTTTATTGGCTGAATTTTGAAACACTACATTATACACTGAATTTTGTTTTTACAGTGAATTTTTATAAATGGATTTTTAAAACACAACATTTTTATACACAATTTCTTACACTGAATTTTTATACACTGAATTTTTTTCACATTGAATTTTAAAATACTGAATTTTAATACACTGATTTTTTATTCACTGATTTTTTTACACTGACTTTTTTTCAATTGAATTTTTAAAGACTGAAATTTTATCAACAGAATTTTTTTTCCACTGAACTCTTTTACACTGAATTTTTGTACACTGATTTTTTTTCCACTGAATTTTTATAGACTGAATTTTTTTCCACTGAATTTTAAAACACTGACTTTTTTCAAACTGAAATTTTATACACTGAATTTTTATACACTGAATTTTTATTTACTGAATTTTTAAACACTAAATTTATACACTGATTTTTTTTTACAGTGAATTTTTATAAAATGATTTTTAAAACTCTCATTTTTATACACAATTGTTTTACACTGAATTTTTATACACTGAATTTTAAAATATTGAACTTTTATACACTGAATTTTTATTCACAGATTTTTTTTTTACACATAATTTTTTTAAATTGAAATTTTAAAAGACTGAAATTTTATCAACACAATTTTTTTACGCTGAATCCTTTTACCCTGAATTTTTATAGACTGAATTTTTTCCCACTGAATTTTCAAACACTGAATTTTTATACACTGAACTGTTGTACTGACTTTTTTCAAACTGAAATTTTTTTTTACAATTTTTTTTATACAATGAATTTTAAAACATAACATTTTATTTTTAATTGTCATTATAATTTGATGTAAAAAAAAAAAAAAAAGAAAAAAAAAAAAAAAGTGGGCCCCCCTGCTTTAGACAATGTCTTACAATTATTAATACTTTGATACCAAGTTAATACCAACAGGCCAGAAATGCACTGATACCTGTTTTTTCAGTATCATCCCTACGGAATACCTGCTGTCTTAAAAAAAAAATACACAAAAATATATATATATATTTATATATATTCATCCACATATTTATTTATTCATCAGTTTATTTATTTATTCTTCCGGTTGGCCCTAGCTCATAAAGAAGCGATAATGGAAGTGTGTGAGTGTGTGAGCAGACATGATCAATTTTGGGGCTATATTTAGCGAGTAGAGCTACATATTAAAAGTGCGTCGTGCGTTTATTCAATAATCGAATACAAGCGAAGTATTCACGCTGCGAGTGAGAGCATAGGTCTGCCACCACAAGCCCAGGGACGCCTGGATTCCGTCCTTTAGGGGGGTTCTGTCATGACCTGTTGTACAGCTCTGGTAGAGTTTTCCTGTGTTTTGTGTTCATTTCGGTCCTTTCCCGCCTTAGCTATCGTTTGTTGCTAGGAGCGCTGATTTAGCACACCTGCTTCTGCGTGGTGATTAGGACATGCACTTTTATTTATTTTGCCGGTCGGCGCTGGATAATTGTTCGCTTTACATGGCTGTTTGCTAAATGCTACTGTTCTACCTTGTACCGTGTTCTTGTGGACTTACACCTGCTCTAAGGATTTAACGACCCGTCTTTCGATGCACGCTGTCTCTCGTCTTTTAGCAGTGCATACCATGTGACTTTTGAACGCTGACAACAGGTCATGTCTGACATGGAGTGTTTCTGCTTTGTGTCAAAAAGCATCCTCCTCCTCCTCCTCCGCGGGCCTGGCTCCTCCCCCCGGGGGAGTCATGGCGGCTGTGATCTCGTTAGCGCCGCCGCTGCCGCGAGGACAATTGCTGAGCGGGCGCTTTAAGCTTGTGGTGCATCTGGCAGGACCACGTTTGTCAGGACGGGAGAGAAGGAAGGAGAGCAAATATTCCCACCAAGGTTTTGTCAGAAGGAAAGGAAAGGTTTGGAGAAACAAGTCATGTGACACAAGTCTCTCTAACGAGCCAAATCAATCAATAATACGTCTCCGAATGTTACTTGTGTGTCTGAACATAAACACTACACTTTATCATGGTGACACTACACTTTATCATAATGACACTACACTTTATGATAATGACACTACACTTTATGATAGTCACACTACACTTTATGATAGTCACACTACACATTATGATAGTCACACTACACGTTATGATAGTCACACTACACTTTATGATAGTAACACTACACTTTATGATAGTCACACAACACTTTATGATAATGGCACTACACTTTATCATAGTCACACTACACTTTATGATAGTAACACTACACTTTATGATCGTCACACTACACTTTATGAAAGTCACACTACACTTTATGATAGTAACACTACATTTTATGATAGTCACACTACACTTTATGATAATGACACCACACTTTATCATAGTCACACTACACTTTATGATCGTAACACTACACTTTATGATCGTCACACTATCAATCAATCAGTCAATGTTTATTTATATAGCCCTAAATCACAAGTGTCTCAAAGGGCTGCACAAGCACTACACGTTATGATAGTCACACTACACTTTATGATGTGACACTACACTTTATGATAGTGAAACTATATGATAGTCGACTACACCTTATGATAATGACACTACACTTTATGATAATGACATTACGTTTTATGGTCGTCACACTACACTTTATGGTAGTCACACTACACTTTATGATAGTGACACTACACTTTATAATGGTGACATCACACTTAATGATGGTGACACTACACTTTATGATAGTGACACTACATTTCAAAACAGTGAGACTACACTTTATGATAGTGAAAATACAATTTATGATAGTGGCACTACACTTTATACTAGTGTTACTACACTTTAAAAGAGTGACACTACACTTTATAATAGTGTCACTAAACTCTATGATAGTCACACTACACTCCATGATAGTGACACTACACTGTATGATAGTGACACTACATTTTAAAATAGTGACACTACACTTTATGATAGTGACACTACACTTTGTACTAGTGTTACTACACTTTAAAAGAGTGACACTACACTTTATAATAGTGTCACTAAAGTTTATGAAAGTCACACTACACGTTACAGTATAGACACTACACTTTGATAGTGATGTTACACTTTATTAAAATGACACTACACTTTATGATAGTGACCTTATGATAGTGTCACTACACTTTATGATAGTGTCACTAAACTTTATGGTAATGGCACTACACTTTATACTAGTGACATTACACTTTATGATAGTGAGACTACACTTTATGATGGTGACACTACACTTTATGATGGTGACACTACACTTTATACTAGTGACACTGCACTTTATGGTATTGATACTACACTTTATACTAGTGGCACTACACTTTATGGTATTGATACTACACTTTATACTAGTGGCACTACACTTCATGGTAGTGATACTACACTTAATGCTAGTGACACTACACTTTATGATGGTGATACTACACTTTGTACTAGTGACACTGCGCTTTATGGTATTGATTCTACATTTTATAATAGTGCCACTACCCTTTATACTAATGACACTATCTTTATGATCGTGTCACTACACTTTATGATAGTGTCATTTAATTTTATGGTAGTGGCACTACACTTAATGATGGTGGTACCACATGTTAGGATGGTGATACTACACTTTATGATGGTGATACTACACTTTATACTAGCGACACTGCACTTTATGGTATTGATGCTACACTTAGAGACACTGTACTTTCTGATAGTGACACTACACTTTATGGTAGTGATACCACACTTTATACTAGTGACACTACACTACTATAATAGTGGCACTACACTTTATGATGATCACACTACACTTTATGATAGTCACACTACAGTTTATGATAGTGGCACTACACTTTATGATGGTCCCACTACACTTTATGATAGTGACACTACACTTTGTAATTGTGAAACTCCACTTTATATTAGTGACACTGCACTTTATGATAGTGGCACTACACTTTATGATGGTCCCACTACACTTATGATAATGACACTACACTTTATAATTGTGAAACTCCACTTTATATTAGTGACACTGCACTTTATGATAGTGGCACTACACTTTATGATGGTCACACTACACTTTATGATAGTGACACTACTCTTTATGATAGTCACACTACACTTTATGATAGTCACACTACACATTATTAGTGTCACTACCCTTTATGTGAGTGACATTACACTTTATTATAGGGACACTACACTTTACTATAGTGACACTACACTTTATGATGGTGATACTACGCTTTATACTAGTGACATTGCACTTTATGGTATTGATACAACACTTCATACTAGTGACACTACACTTCATGGTAGTGATACTGCACTTTATACTAGTGACACTACACTTTATGGTTTAAATACAACACTTCATACTAGTGACACTACACTTCATGGTAGTGATACTGCACTTTATACTAGTGACACTACACTTTATGGTATTGATGCAACACTTCATGCTAGTGACACTACACTTCATGGTAGTGATACTGCACTTCATACTAGTGACACTACACTTTATGATAGTGACACTACACTTTATAATTGTGAAACTCCACTTTATATTAGTGACACTGCACTTTATGATAGTGGCACTACACTTTATGATGGTCCCACTACACTTTATGATAGTGACACTACACTTTATAATTGTGAAACTCCACTTTATATTAGTGACACTGCACTTTATGATAGTGGCACTACACTTTATGATGGACACACTGCACTTTATGATAGTGACACTACACTTCATGATAGTCACACTACACTTTATGATAGTCACACTACACTTTATGATAGTCACACTACACATTATTAGTGTCACTACCCTTTATGTGAGTGACATTACACTTTATTATAGGGACACTACACTTTACTATAGTGACACTACACTTTATGATGGTGATACTATGCTTTATACTAGTGACACCGCACTTTATGGTATTGATACAACACTTCATACTAGTGACACTACACTTCATGGTAGTGATACTGCACTTTATACTAGTGACACTACACTTTATGGTTTTGATACAACACTTCATACTAGTGACACTACACTTCATGGTAGTGATACTGCACTTTATACTAGTGACACTACACTTTATGGTATTGATACAACACTTCATGCTCGTGACACTACACTTCATGGTAGTGATACTGCACTTCATACTAGTGACACTACACTTTATGATCGTGACACTACACTTTATAATTGTGAAACTCCACTTTATATTAGTGACACTGCACTTTATGATTGTGACACTACACTTTATACTAGTGACACTGCACTTTGTAATGAGAGACTTCAGCTTCCCTGGAAATAGATTTTGAAGCCAGAATTGAGGAGGCCAGAATCTCTCCTCCCTGATCCGTCTTTCTTAGGAGTGACTCCTGAAGTTGGTCTGGAGAGGACAACCCAGATCTTTGTGGTCTGTTTGGAGATGTTGGTTTTCAATGTAAGTTGGAGATGTTGGTGTTCAATGTAAGTTGGAGATGTTGGTGTTCAATGTAAGTTGGAGATGTTGGTGTTCAATGTAAGTTGGAGATGTTGGTGTTCAATGTAAGTTGGAAATGTTGGTGTTCAATGTAAGTTGGAAATGTTGGTGTTCAATGTAAGTTGGAGATGTTGGTGTTCAATGTAAGTTGGAGATGTTGGTGTTCAATGTAAGTTGGAGATGTTGGTGTTCAATGTAAGTTGGAGATGTTGGTGTTCAATGTAAGTTGGAGATGTTGGTGTTCAATGTAAGTTGGAGATGTTGGTGTTCAATGTAAGTTGGAAATGTTGGTGTTCAATGTAAGTTGGAGATGTTGGTGTTCAATGTAAGTTGGAGATGTTGGTGTTCAATGTATGTTGGAAATGTTGGTGTTCAATGTATGTTAGAAATGTTGGTGTTCAATGTAAGTTGGAGATGTTGGTGTTCAATGTAAGTTGGAGATGTTGGTGTTCAATGTAAGTTGGAGATGTTGGTGTTCAATGTAAGTTGGAGATGTTGGTGTTCAATGTAAGTTGGAGATGTTGGTGTTCAATGTAAGTTGGAGATGTTGGTGTTCAATGTAAGTTGGAGATGTTGGTGTTCAATGTAAGTTGGAGATGTTGGTGTTCAATGTAAGTTGGAGATGTTGGTGTTCAATGTAAGTTGGAGATGTTGGTGTTCAATGTAAGTTGGAGATGTTGGTGTTCAATGTAAGTTGCAGATGTTGGTGTTCAATGTAAGTTGGAGATGTTGGTGTTCAATGTAAGTTGGAGATGTTGGTGTTCAATGTAAGTTGGAGATGTTGGTGTTCAATGTAAGTTGGAGATGTTGGTGTTCAATGTAAGTTGGAGATGGTGTTCAATGTAAGTTGGAGATGGTGTTCAATGTAAGTTGGAGATGTTGGTGTTCAATGTATGTTGGAAATGTTGGTGTTCAATGTAAGTTGGAGATGTTGGTGTTCAATGTAAGTTGGAGATGTTGGTGTTCAATGTAAGTTGGAGATGTTGGTGTTCAATGTAAGTTGGAAATGTTGGTGTTCAATGTAAGTTGGAAATGTTGGTGTTCAATGTAAGTTGGAGATGTTGGTGTTCAATGTAAGTTGGAGATGTTGGTGTTCAATGTAAGTTGGAAATGTTGGTGTTCAATGTAAGTTGGAAATGTTGGTGTTCAATGTAAGTTGGAAATGTTGGTGTTCAATGTAAGTTGGAGATGTTGGTGTTCAATGTAAGTTGGAGATGTTGGTGTTCAATGTAAGTTGGAGATGTTGGTGTTCAATGTAAGTTGGAGATGTTGGTGTTCAATGTAAGTTGGAAATGTTGGTGTTCAATGTAAGTTGGAGATGTTGGTGTTCAATGTAAGTTGGAGATGTTGGTGTTCAATGTAAGTTGGAGATGTTGGTGTTCAATGTAAGTTGGAGATGTTGGTGTTCAATGTAAGTTGGAAATGTTGGTGTTCAATGTAAGTTGGAAATGTTGGTGTTCAATGTAAGTTGGAGATGTTGGTGTTCAATGTAAGTTGGAAATGTTGGTGTTCAATGTAAGTTGGAGATGTTGGTGTTCAATGTAAGTTGGAGATGTTGGTGTTCAATGTAAGTTGGAGATGTTGGTGTTCAATGTAAGTTGGAGATGTTGGTGTTCAATGTAAGTTGGAGATGTTGGTGTTCAATGTAAGTTGGAAATGTTGGTGTTCAATGTAAGTTGGAAATGTTGGTGTTCAATGTAAGTTGGAGATGTTGGTGTTCAATGTAAGTTGGAGATGTTGGTGTTCAATGTAAGTTGGAGATGTTGGTGTTCAATGTAAGTTGGAGATGTTGGTGTTCAATGTAAGTTGGAGATGTTGGTGTTCAATGTAAGTTGGAAATGTTGGTGTTCAATGTAAGTTGGAGATGTTGGTGTTCAATGTAAGTTGGAAATGTTGGTGTTCAATGTAAGTTGGAGATGTTGGTGTTCAATGTAAGTTGGAAATGTTGGTGTTCAATGTAAGTTGGAGATGTTGGTGTTCAATGTAAGTTGGAGATGTTGGTGTTCAATGTAAGTTGGAGATGTTGGTGTTCAATGTAAGTTGGAGATGTTGGTGTTCAATGTAAGTTGGAAATGTTGGTGTTCAATGTAAGTTGGAGATGTTGGTGTTCAATGTAAGTTGGAGATGTTGGTGTTCAATGTAAGTTGGAAATGTTGGTGTTCAATGTAAGTTGGAAATGTTGGTGTTCAATGTAAGTTGGAGATGTTGGTGTTCAATGTAAGTTGGAGATGTTGGTGTTCAATGTAAGTTGGAGATGTTGGTGTTCAATGTAAGTTGGAGATGTTGGTGTTCAATGTAAGTTGGAGATGTTGGTGTTCAATGTAAGTTGGAAATGTTGGTGTTCAATGTAAGTTGGAAATGTTGGTGTTCAATGTAAGTTGGAGATGTTGGTGTTCAATGTAAGTTGGAGATGTTGGTGTTCAATGTAAGTTGGAGATGTTGGTGTTCAATGTAAGTTGGAGATGTTGGTGTTCAATGTAAGTTGGAGATGTTGGTGTTCAATGTAAGTTGGAAATGTTGGTGTTCAATGTAAGTTGGAAATGTTGGTGTTCAATGTAAGTTGGAGATGTTGGTGTTCAATGTAAGTTGGAGATGTTGGTGTTCAATGTAAGTTGGAGATGTTGGTGTTCAATGTAAGTTGGAGATGTTGGTGTTCAATGTAAGTTGGAAATGTTGGTGTTCAATGTAAGTTGGAGATGTTGGTGTTCAATGTAAGTTGGAGATGTTGGTGTTCAATGTAAGTTGGAGATGTTGGTGTTCAATGTAAGTTGGAGATGTTGGTGTTCAATGTAAGTTGGAGATGTTGGTGTTCAATGTAAGTTGGAGATGTTGGTGTTCAATGTAAGTTGGAAATGTTGGTGTTCAATGTAAGTTGGAGATGTTGGTGTTCAATGTAAGTTGGAAATGTTGGTGTTCAATGTAAGTTGGAGATGTTGGTGTTCAATGTAAGTTGGAAATGTTGGTGTTCAATGTAAGTTGGAGATGTTGGTGTTCAATGTAAGTTGGAGATGTTGGTGTTCAATGTAAGTTGGAGATGTTGGTGTTCAATGTAAGTTGGAGATGTTGGTGTTCAATGTAAGTTGGAAATGTTGGTGTTCAATGTAAGTTGGAGATGTTGGTGTTCAATGTAAGTTGGAGATGTTGGTGTTCAATGTAAGTTGGAAATGTTGGTGTTCAATGTAAGTTGGAAATGTTGGTGTTCAATGTAAGTTGGAGATGTTGGTGTTCAATGTAAGTTGGAGATGTTGGTGTTCAATGTAAGTTGGAGATGTTGGTGTTCAATGTAAGTTGGAGATGTTGGTGTTCAATGTAAGTTGGAGATGTTGGTGTTCAATGTAAGTTGGAAATGTTGGTGTTCAATGTAAGTTGGAAATGTTGGTGTTCAATGTAAGTTGGAGATGTTGGTGTTCAATGTAAGTTGGAGATGTTGGTGTTCAATGTAAGTTGGAGATGTTGGTGTTCAATGTAAGTTGGAGATGTTGGTGTTCAATGTAAGTTGGAGATGTTGGTGTTCAATGTAAGTTGGAAATGTTGGTGTTCAATGTAAGTTGGAAATGTTGGTGTTCAATGTAAGTTGGAGATGTTGGTGTTCAATGTAAGTTGGAGATGTTGGTGTTCAATGTAAGTTGGAGATGTTGGTGTTCAATGTAAGTTGGAGATGTTGGTGTTCAATGTAAGTTGGAAATGTTGGTGTTCAATGTAAGTTGGAGATGTTGGTGTTCAATGTAAGTTGGAGATGTTGGTGTTCAATGTAAGTTGGAGATGTTGGTGTTCAATGTAAGTTGGAAATGTTGGTGTTCAATGTAAGTTGGAGATGTTGGTGTTCAATGTAAGTTGGAGATGTTGGTGTTCAATGTAAGTTGGAGATGTTGGTGTTCAATGTAAGTTGGAGATGTTGGTGTTCAATGTAAGTTGGAAATGTTGGTGTTCAATGTAAGTTGGAGATGTTGGTGTTCAATGTAAGTTGGAAATGTTGGTGTTCAATGTAAGTTGGAGATGTTGGTGTTCAATGTAAGTTGGAGATGTTGGTGTTCAATGTAAGTTGGAGATGTTGGTGTTCAATGTAAGTTGGAGATGTTGGTGTTCAATGTAAGTTGGAGATGTTGGTGTTCAATGTAAGTTGGAAATGTTGGTGTTCAATGTAAGTTGGAAATGTTGGTGTTCAATGTAAGTTGGAGATGTTGGTGTTCAATGTAAGTTGGAGATGTTGGTGTTCAATGTAAGTTGGAGATGTTGGTGTTCAATGTAAGTTGGAGATGTTGGTGTTCAATGTAAGTTGGAGATGTTGGTGTTCAATGTAAGTTGGAAATGTTGGTGTTCAATGTAAGTTGGAAATGTTGGTGTTCAATGTAAGTTGGAGATGTTGGTGTTCAATGTAAGTTGGAGATGTTGGTGTTCAATGTAAGTTGGAGATGTTGGTGTTCAATGTAAGTTGGAGATGTTGGTGTTCAATGTAAGTTGGAAATGTTGGTGTTCAATGTAAGTTGGAGATGTTGGTGTTCAATGTAAGTTGGAGATGTTGGTGTTCAATGTAAGTTGGAGATGTTGGTGTTCAATGTAAGTTGGAAATGTTGGTGTTCAATGTAAGTTGGAGATGTTGGTGTTCAATGTAAGTTGGAGATGTTGGTGTTCAATGTAAGTTGGAGATGTTGGTGTTCAATGTAAGTTGGAGATGTTGGTGTTCAATGTAAGTTGGAAATGTTGGTGTTCAATGTAAGTTGGAGATGTTGGTGTTCAATGTAAGTTGGAAATGTTGGTGTTCAATGTAAGTTGGAGATGTTGGTGTTCAATGTAAGTTGGAGATGTTGGTGTTCAATGTAAGTTGGAGATGTTGGTGTTCAATGTAAGTTGGAAATGTTGGTGTTCAATGTAAGTTGGAGATGTTGGTGTTCAATGTAAGTTGGAGATGTTGGTGTTCAATGTAAGTTGGAGATGTTGGTGTTCAATGTAAGTTGGAAATGTTGGTGTTCAATGTAAGTTGGAGATGTTGGTGTTCAATGTAAGTTGGAGATGTTGGTGTTCAATGTAAGTTGGAGATGTTGGTGTTCAATGTAAGTTGGAGATGTTGGTGTTCAATGTAAGTTGGAAATGTTGGTGTTCAATGTAAGTTGGAGATGTTGGTGTTCAATGTAAGTTGGAGATGTTGGTGTTCAATGTAAGTTGGAAATGTTGGTGTTCAATGTAAGTTGGAAATGTTGGTGTTCAATGTAAGTTGGAGATGTTGGTGTCAGAGTTTGTAGGTGACGAACCCCAAGATGCAGAGAAGGCGGAAGGCATTGTACGAGAAAACATGATTTAACTATACACTAAGGCAAAACAACAAACGAAAGGGTAACAAAAGGCGCGCACAAGGCGGAGAACAAACTTGGCTATGAACTAAGATAGCACAGAGGCTAACTGTGGACAAGAAACCAAAAAACACTTACTGTGACACGAAGGAACTAGGACATGAGCAGAGTGAAACCAAAAGTAGACAGAGCTACAACGACAAGTATTAAGAACAACGACACGACAGGTAGGAACGACAATGATCCAGCAATGACTGGAGGAGAAGGCAGGTTTAAATAGTAGCTGGCTGATTGACACCAGGTGTGGCCAGGTGCCAATCAGCCACAGCTGAAGGGACACAGCACTCAGGGAGAAACAGGAAACAGAACCAAAATAAGAGCGTTGACAGGAAATGACAGAGGAAAAACTAAAACTTGACCAAACTGTCAGGGACAAGCCTGACAGTAGCCCCCCTTCCTATAACGGATACCAGACGTTCTAGGAACCCCCCCCAAAAAACAGTCCAAAGTCACGGGAGGGTGGAGGGAGGACAAGGAGGTGGGCCACCAGGCCAAGTGTCCCCGCAACCAGCGGGGAAGAGTTAGGTGGCGACGGCGAGTTGAACGCCGCCGCAATTGGCGAGGCGGCTCGACCGCCGGCATGGGAGGACCCACCGGAGACGATGGTGGCGCCCTCTGCTGGCCCACCGGAGAAGATGGTGGCGCCCTCTGCTGGCCCACCGGAGAAGATGGCGGTGGCGCCCTCTGCTGGCCCACCGGAGAAGATGGCGGTGGCGCCCTCTGCTGGCCCACCGGGGAGGATGGCGGTGGCGCCCTCTGCTGGCCCACCGGAGTGCATGGTGGCGGCGTCTGTTGGCTCACCGGAGAGGAGGATGGTGGCGCCCTCTGCTGCTGGCCCACCGGAGAAGAGGATGGTGGCGCCCTCTGCTGCTGGCCCACCGGAGAAGAGGATGGTGGCGCCCTCTGCTGCTGGCCCACCGGAGAAGAGGATGGTGGCGCCCTCTGCTGCTGGCCCACCGGAGAAGAGGATGGTGGCGCCCTCTGCTGCTGGCCCACCGGAGAAGAGGATGGTGGCGCCGTCTGCTGCTGGCCCACCGGAGAAGAGGATGGTGGCGCCGTCTGCTGCTGGCCCACCGGAGAGGAGGATGGTGGCGCCGTCTGCTGCTGGCCCACCGGAGAGGAGGATGGTGGCGCCGTCTGCTGCTGGCCCACCGGAGAGGAGGATGGTGGCACCGTCTGCTGCTGGCCCACCGGAGAGGAGGATGGTGGCGCCGTCTGCTGCTGGCCCACCGGAGAGGAGGATGGTGGCGCCGTCTGCTGCTGGCCCACCGGAGAGGAGGATGGTGGCGCCGTTGGTTGTAGACCCACCTGAGTGCATGGTGGCGTCTGCCGGCCCACCGGACTGCATGGTGGCGTCTGCCGGCCCACCGGACTGCATGGTGGCGTCTGCCGGCCCACCGGACTGCATGGTGGCGTCTGCCGGCCCACCGGACTGCATGGTGGCGTCTGCCGGCCCACCGGACTGCATGGTGGCGTCTGCCGGACCACCGGAGTGCATGGTGGCGTCTGCCGGACCACCGGAGTGCATGGTGGCGTCTGCCGGACCACCGGAGTGCATGGTGGCGTCTGCCGGACCACCGGAGTGCATGGTGGCGTCTGCCGGACCACCGGAGTGCATGGTGGCGTCTGCCGGCCCACCGGAGTGCATGGTGGCGTCTGCCGGCCCACCGGAGTGCATGGTGGCGTCTGCCGGCCCACCGGACTGCATGGTGGCGTCTGCCGGCCCACCGGACTGCATGGTGGCGTCTGCCGGCCCACCGGACTGCATGGTGGCGTCTGCCGGCCCACCGGACTGCATGGTGGCGTCTGCCGGCCCACCGGACTGCATGGTGGCGTCTGCCGGCCCACCGGACTGCATGGTGGCGTCTGCCGGCCCACCGGACTGCATGGTGGCGTCTGCCAGCCCACCGGACTGCATGGTGGCGTCTGCCGGCCCACCGGACTGCATGGTGGCGTCTGCCGGCCCACCGGAGTGCATGGTGGCGCCGTAGGTTGCAGACCCACCGGAGATGATGGCGCCGTCTCTTGCAGACCCACTGGGGCGAGAAGTAGCTGTGCCTCCCCAGCTGCACTGCTACTCATAGCCCCTCCCCCAAGGGACGGATCCCAGACGTCCCCAGATAGGACCACAGACGACAGGGGTGGGAGGGAGAGGGCTTGAAAAGCGGCCAAACTTTTCTTCAGATTAGCCATTAAGTCCAAAACTTTGTTAAGCCTCTCCGCCATGGACATCTCTGCGAGATTCGAATTTGGCTGGATCATTATGTCAGAGTTTGTAGGTGACGAACCCCAAGATGCAGAGAAGGCGGAAGGCATTGTACGAGAAAACATGATTTAATTATACACTAAGGCAAAACAACAAACGAAAGGGTAACAAAAGGCGCGCACAAGGCGAAGAACAAACTTGGCTATGAACTAAAATAGCACAGAGACTAACTGTGGACAAGAAACCAAAAAACACTTACTGTGACACGAAGGAACTAGGACATGAGCAGAGTGAAACCAAAAGTAGACAGAGCTACAACGACAAGTATTAAGAACAACGACACGACAGGTAGGAACGACAATGATCCAGCAATGACTGGAGGAGAAGGCAGGTTTAAATAGTAGCTGGCTGATTGACACCAGGTGTGGCCAGGTGCCAATCAGCCACAGCTGAAGGGACACAGCACTCAGGGAGAAACAGGAAACAGAACCAAAATAAGAGCGTTGACAGGAAATGACAGAGGAAAAACTAAAACTTGACCAAACTGTCAGGGACAAGCCTGACAGTTGGTGTTCAATGTAAGTTGGAGATGTTGGTGTTCAATGTAAGTTGGAGATGTTGGTGTTCAATGTAAGTTGGAGATGTTGGTGTTCAATGTAAGTTGGAAATGTTGGTGTGCAATGTAAGTTGGAGATGTTGGTGTTCAATGTAAGTTGGAAATGTTGGTGTGCAATGTAAGTTGGAGATGTTGGTGTTCAATGTAAGTTGGAAATGTTGGTGTTCAATGTAAGTTGGAAATGTTGGTGTTCAATGTAAGTTGGAAATGTTGGTGTGCAATGTAAGTTGGAGATGTTGGTGTTCAATGTAAGTTGGAGATGTTGGTGTGCAATGTAAGTTGGAGATGTTGGTGTTCAATGTAAGTTGGAGATGTTGGTGTTCAATGTAAGTTGGAAATGTTGGTGTTCAATGTAAGTTGGAAATGTTGGTGTGCAATGTAAGTTGGAGATGTTGGTGTTCAATGTAAGTTGGAAATGTTGGTGTGCAATGTAAGTTGGAAATGTTGGTGTTCAATGTAAGTTGGAAATGTTGGTGTTCAATGTAAGTTGGAAATGTTGGTGTTCAATGTAAGTTGGAGATGTTGGTGTTCAATGTAAGTTGGAAATGTTGGTGTGCAATGTAAGTTGGAGATGTTGGTGTTCAATGTAAGTTGGAGATGTTGGTGTTCAATGTAAGTTGGAAATGTTGGTGTGCAATGTAAGTTGGAGATGTTGGTGTTCAATGTAAGTTGGAGATGTTGGTGTGCAATGTAAGTTGGAGATGTTGGTGTTCAATGTAAGTTGGAGATGTTGGTGTTCAATGTAAGTTGGAAATGTTGGTGTGCAATGTAAGTTGGAGATGTTGGTGTTCAATGTAAGTTGGAGATGTTGGTGTTCAATGTAAGTTGGAAATGTTGGTGTTCAATGTAAGTTGGAGATGTTGGTGTTCAATGTAAGTTGGAAATGTTGGTGTTCAATGTAAGTTGGAGATGTTGGTGTTCAATGTAAGTTGGAAATGTTGGTGTTCAATGTAAGTTGGAGAGTGACGGGAGAGACATGGACGCTGGAATGGAGCTCAGTAGGGAGGTCGGCTCTCACAGTACAACAGCATCAGTCACAGCCGCCTAACAGCCCGCTTATCAGGCAGATAAGGACAGGCTACTGCGTGTGTGCGTGCGTGTGTGCGTGCGTGTGTGTGTGTGTGTGTGTGTGTGTGTGTGTTTGTGTGTGTGTGTGTGTGTGTGCGTGTGAGATGCTACAGCATGTAGTAATGTTAGCATATGCTAGCTAAAAGATAAAACATCTACACGTTAGCACGACATGTTTTTTTAAGTTGGAAGTGGAATTCTTGTAGGCTGAAATGTAAACACTTGTATTAACACACATGATGATGTAAGTGTTCTTTTTCATACTCTGAAAAGACTTTTTACTACACTTTATGATAGTCACACTACACTTTATGAGAGTGGCACTACACTTTATGATGGTCACACTACACTTTATGATAGTCACACTACACTTTATGATGGTCACACTACACTTTATGATCGTGACACTACACTTTATGAGAGTCACACTACACTTTATGATGGTCACACTACACTTTATGATCGGGACACTACACTTTATGATAGTCACACTACACTTTATGACAGTACCACTACACTTTATGATGGTCACACTACACTTTATGATAGTACCACTACACTTTATGATGGTCACACTACACTTTATGATAGTCACACAACAGTTTATGATAGTCACACTACACTTTATGATCGTGACACTACACTTTATGAGAGTCACACTACACTTTATGATGGTCACACTACACTTCATGATCGGGACACTACACTTTATGATAGTCACACTACACTTTATGATGGTCACACTACACTTTATGATAGTCACACGACAGTTTATGATAGTCACACTACACTGTATGATGGTCACACTACACTTTATGATAGTCACACGACAGTTTATGATAGTCACGCTACACTTTATGATCGTGACACTACACTTTATGATGGTCACACTACACTTTATGATCGGGACACTACACTTTATGATAGTCACACTACACTTTATGACAGTACCACTACACTTTATGATGGTCACACTACACTTTATGATAGTACCACTACACTTTATGATGGTCACACAACACTTTATGATAGTCACACTACAGTTTATGATAGTCACACTACACTTTATGATAGTCACACTACACTTTATGATAGTGGCACTACACTTTATGATAGTCACACTACACTTCATGATAGTCACACTACACATGAGTGTCACTACCCTTTATGTGAGTGACACTACACTTTATGATAGTGACACTACACATTATAGTAGTGACACTACACTTTATTATAGTCACACAACACTTTATGATATTCACACTACACTTTATGATACTTGTACTACACTTTATGATAGTCACACTACACATTATACTGGTGACACACTACACTTTATTATAGTCACACTACACTTAATGATAGTGACACTACATTTTAGTATAGTCACACTACACTTTATGATAGTGCCACTACACTTTATGATAGTCACACTACACTTTATGATGGGGTACTACACTTTATGATAGTCACACTACACTTTATGATGGTCACACTACACTTAATGATAGTGACACTACATTTTAGTATAGTCACACTACACTTTATGATAGTGCCACTACACTTTATGATAGTCACACTACACTTTATGATAGTGCCACTACACTTTATGATGGTCACACTACACTTTATGATAGTCACACTACAGTTTTTGATAGTGGAACTACACTTTATGATGGTCACACTACACTTTATGATAGTGACACTACACTTTATGATAATCACACTACATTTTCTGATGGTCACACTACACTTTATGATAGTCAAACTACACTTTTACACTGTATGATAGTGTCACTACTCTTTGTGATAGTGTCACTAGACTTTATGATAGTGTCACTACACTTTATGATAGTGTCACTACCCTTTATGATAGTGACACTACACTTTATGATAGTGACACTACACTTTATGATAGTGACACTACACTTCATGATAGTGTCACTACACTTTATGATAGTCACACTACAAATTAAGATAGTGACACTACACTTTATAAAAGCGACACTACACTTAATGATAGTGACACTACACATTAAGATAGTGACTATACTCTTTATGATAGTGACACTACACTTTATGATAGTGATACTACACTTTATAAAAGCGACACTACACTTAATGATAGTGACACTACACATTAAGATAGTGACTATACTCTTTATGATAGTGACACTACACTTTATGATAATGACACTACACTACTTAGTGGCCAAGTGGTTAGAGTGTCCGCCCTGAGATCGGTAGGTTGTGAGTTCAAAACCCCGGCCGAGTCATACCAAAGACTATAAAAATGGGACCCATTACCTCCTTGCTTGGCACTCAGCATCAAGGGTGGGAATTGGGGGTTAAATCACCAAAAATGATTCCCGGGCGCGGCACCACTGCTGCCCACTGCTCCCCTCACCTCGCAGGGGGTGAACAAGGGGATGGGTCAAATGCAGAGGATAAATTTCACCACACCTAGTGTGTGTGTGTGTGACAATCATTGGTACTTTAACTTTATATATATATATATATATATATATATATATATATATATATATATATATATATATATATATATACATATATATTAGAGATGCGCGGTTTGCGGGCACAACCGCGGATTATCCGCGGATCGGGCGGATGAAATTAAAAAAAATTTGATTTTATCCACGGGTCGGGTCGGGTCGGGTCGGGCGGTTGAAATTAAAAAAAATTAGATTTTAAATAGATTCAGGCGGGTGGCAGTTAAACCAATTCGGAAATATATATACATAGTTAAATGTTGTTACCCACATACGAAAAACGAGCAGGCACCTGCAGATATGCCACAACAGAAGAAAAAAAAAAAAGAGATAGACACTTTTACGGAGCGGAGAAGGGACGCCTCGCCGGGGTCCGGGACCGAGGCCCCTTCCCCCGAGAGGGCCCCACCGGGAGCCGTAGCTGAGGCGATCCGCGAGAAGGGCCCGACGCACGTCCAGGGTCACCACCGCGCCCACCGCACCGACACCCCGCCTCGTCCGCCTTCGCCGCGGCCGGCGTCACGCGCAGCAGGTAAGCAACTTACCTGCCCGCCACCCCTGTTGCCGGGGGCGCGTAACAGGGGTCACTCCGCGCGCAGTGCGCTCACGAAAGGGGTGGGGCTCACCCTGGTTGATATAGACAGCAGGATGGTGGCCATGGAAGTTGGAACCCGCTAAGGAGTGTGTAACAACCCACCTGCCGAATCAACTAGCCCTGAAAATGGATGGCGCTGGAGCGTCGGGCCCATACCCGGCCGTCGCCGGCAGCGAGACGCGCTTGGAGGTGCGCTCAGCGCGGCTCCCATATGATTGCGCACTGGTGTGCGTCTGAGTCGTGACAGCGTGGCACGCGAATGTCTGTGCTGCATTGGATCAGTCTCCTTTCTTTAACAGGCAAAAGCTTTATAACCTCACTAATGCCTTGCATCGTCTATATTAGATATATAACAACGGGCGGGTGCGGGCGGGTGCGGGCGGGTGCGGTTCAGATCAAATGTTAGGTCGGGTGGATGGCGGATGGTTGACGACTTTCTGATGCGGTTGCGGATGAAATAATTGCCTATCCGCGCATCTCTAATATATATATATATATATATATATATATATATATATATATATATATATATATATATATATATATATATATATGTTTATATATATTATATATACATATATTATATATAATAATATACTTATTTATTTTACAACAAGACAAACAAATTCAGGTGTCCCTTTTTTTCTTGGCAACCCTGACCACGTGACACAGAGAGAGAGAGAGAGAGAGAGAGAGAGAGAGAGAGAGAGAGAGAGAGAGAGAGAGAGCGAGAGGGAGAGAGAGAGAGAGAGATGACGTATGAGAAGTTTCCTGCTCTCCTTCAGTAGTGTAGACACATCGAGCACCTTCTAGCATCTTCTAGAACCTCAGAGCATCTTTTAGCGTCATCTATCTGTCGATCAGCAGTCGAACTGAAAAAAGAAAAATGAACTTACCCGGACTCAGTGGCGCTTCTAATCCTATGACGTCATCTCCATCCACGTGTCGATAACGGCGGAAAGTTTGTCATTTCTCCACTTTTGACTTTGGACTAACGCGGGAAGGGAAAAAAGGACAGCTGTGGAGTTTGACGACGAGACGGAAGGATGGAGACGTTGTTCTACCTGCTCGTCCTCGCCTTCGCTCGGGGGTCTTCGGCTCTTGGCTACGCCGAGTCTCACGCGGTGCTCGGCGGCCAAAGAGCGGCCAGCAGACACAGGTATGGATCGCGATTCATCGACCGTAACTTTGCCGGCAGACACGGACACGCGTCGCGAATCAGACATCGGCTTCTGGAATGACAAATAACATGTAATGGCAAATAAACGCTGGTCATAATATTAGGTACACCTGCGTAACCTGACATAAGGAGACGCAATAAAAAAAAAAAAAAAAAGAAAAAAAAAAAAAAAAAAAAAAAAAAAAATATATATATATATATATATATATATATATATATATATATATATATATATATATATATATATATATAGTAATTCATATTCCAAATAATAAATTATTATTCATATCAATATAACAGTAGGCTGCAATATATATATCGCAAAATAGATGTTATTATGCACCCCCTACCTTATATTTTCTACTAAATGTATCCGTTTATTTCCATTTGGACAGTAAAAAAATATATGTACTGCATGAAATCGCATAGTTTTAAATGTTAACAGTATCCAATATTGCAACAAATATACTTTCCAAACATTTAAATAGATTTCACGGTAAAAATGTACGGTGGTTTTTACAGCATATTACTGTAACATTTTTTACTGTAAAATTCCGTCAACTGAAAACCAGTTGGACCAGTTGCTCTAGTGGAAGAACATTTGATGAACATTTGGAGTAAATACATAAATACTGCATTTTCTGGACTTTAAGCCGCCACTTTTTCCCCAAGCTTTGAACCCTGCGGTTTATACGGAGGTGCGGCTAATCTGTGGATTTTTCTTCACTAATACGGAGGTGCGGCTAATCTGTGGATTTTTCTTCGCTAATGGCTAAATTATGAAATGGATTAGGAAGAAATCCATCCATTTTCTACGCAGTCACGGGTAGAACTTGCAAATTCCACATAGAAAGACACCGAGCCCGGGGATCGAACCCAGGACCTTCGTATTGTGAGGCACACGTACTAACCCCTGTAAAATGTAGTGGGTGCGGCTTATGGTCTGGTGCGGCTAGTATATGGAAAACCATTTTTCCCCTTCTAAAATTTAGTGGGTGCGGCTTATAGTGCGGTGCGGCTAAAGTATGGAGTAACATTTTTTTCCTTTTAAAATTTTGTGGGTGCGGCTTATAGGCCAATGCAGCAAATGTATGAATACATCTTTTATTTTTCTAAAATTTAGTGGGTGCAGCTTATAGTCCAATGCAGCTCATGCATGAAAAATATATTATTTTAAAAAATTTTAGTGGGTGCGGCTTATAGTCCAGCGTGGCATATATATGGAAAACATTTTTCCTTCTAAAATTTTGTGGGTGTGGCTTATTGGTGCGGCTAATATATGGAAACATATTTTCCTTCTAAATTTAGTGTGTGCGGCTTACAGTCCGGTGCGGCTAATGTATGGGGGAATTTTTTTTTTCCTTTAAAAATGTTGCGGCTTATGGTCCAATGCAGCTCATGTATGAAAAATATTTTATTTTTCAAAATTTTAGTGGGTGCGGTTTATAGTCCAGTGTGGCATATATATATGGAAAACATTTTTCCTTCTAAAATTTAGTGGGTGCGGCTTATGGTCCGGTGCGGCTAAAATATGGAAAACCATTTGTCCCTTCTAAAATTTAGTGGGTGCGGCTTATTGGTGCGGCTAATGTATGGAAACATATTTTCCTTCTAAATTTAGTGGGTGTGGCTTACAGTCCGTTGGGGCTAATATATGGGGGAACATTTTTTTCCTGTTAGAATTTAGTGGGTGCGACTTATGGTGCGGTTAATATATGGAAACCCATTTGTCCCTTCTAAAATTTAGTGGGTGTGGCTTACAGTCCGGTGCGGCTAATATATGGAGGAACATTTTTTTCCTGTTAAAATTTAGTAGGTGCGACTTATAGTCCGGTGCGGCTAATATATGGAAACCCATTTTTCCCATCTGAAATTTAGTGGGTGTGGCTTACAGTCCGGTGCGGCTAATATATGGAGAAACATTTTTTATCTTTTAAAATTTAGTGGGTGTGTCTTATAGTCTGGTGCGACTAAAATATGGAAAACTATTTTTCCCTTCTAAAATGTAGTGGGTGTGGCTTATTGGTGCAGCTAATATATGGAAACATATTTTCCTTCTAAATTTAGTGCGTGCGGCTAATATATGGAGGAACATTTTTTTCCTGTTAAAATTTAGTGGGTGCGACTTATAGTCCGGTGCCGGAAAAAAAATGTTCCTTTAGAAATTTTGTGGGTGCGGCTTATAGTCCAATGCAGCTCATGTATGAAACATCTTTTATTTTTCAAAATTTTAGTGGGTGCGACTTATAGTCCGGTGTGGCTAATAAGTGGAAACCCATTTTTCCCTTCTAAAATTTAGTGGGTGTGGCTTACGGTCCGGTGCGGCTAATATATTGAGGAACATTTTTTTCCTGTTAAAATTTAGTAGGTGTGACTTATAGTCCGGTGCGGCTAATAAGTGGAAAACCATTTTTCCCTTCTAAAATTTAGTGAGTGTGGCTTATAGTCCGGTGCGGCTAATATATGGAAACCGACTTTTCCCTTCTAAAATTTAGTGGGTGTGGCTTACAGTCCGGTGCGGCTAATATGTGGAGGAACATTTTTTTCCTGTTCAAATTTAGTAAGTGCGACTTATAGTCCGGTGCGGCTAATATATGGAAACCCATTTTTCCCTTCTAAAATTTAGTGGGTTTGGCTTACGGTCCGGTGCGGCTAATATATGAAGGAAATTTTTTTTCCTGTTAAAATTTAGCGGGTGCGACTTATAGTCCGGTGCGGCTAATATATGGAAAATCTTTTTTTCCTTCTGAAATTTAGTGGGTGTGGCTTACAGTCTGATGCGGCTAATATATGGAAAATCTTTTTTCCCTTCTAAAATTTAGTGGGTGTGGCTTACAGTCCGGTGCGGCTAATATATGGGGAAACATTTTTTATCTTTTAAAATTTAGTGGGTGTGTCTTATAGTCCGGTGCGACTAAAATATGGAAAACTATTTTTCCCTTCTAAAATTTAGTGGGTGTGGCTTATTGGTGCGGCTAATATATGGAAACATATTTTCCTTCTAAATTTAGTGTGTGTGGCTTACGGTCCGGTGCGGCTAATATATGGAGGAACATTTTTTTCCTGTTAAAATTTAGTGGGTGCGACTTATGGTCCGGTGCGGCTAATGTATGGTGTAAAAAAAATTTATTTAGAAATTTTGTGGGTGCGGCCTATAGTCCAATGCAGCTCATGTATGAAACATCTTTTATTTTTCAAAATTTTAGTGGGTGCGGCTTATGGTCCGGTGCGGCTAATATATGGAAACCCATTTTCCCTTCTAAAATTTAGTGGGTGCGGCTTATTAGTGCGGTTAATATATGGAAACATATTTCCCTTTTAAAATTTAGTGGGTGCGACTTATAGTCCGGTTAGACTAATATATGGAAATCCATTTTTCCCCTCTAAAATTTAGTGGGTGTGGCTTACAGTCCGGTGCAGCTAATATATGGAGGAACAGTTTTTTCCTGTTAAAATTTAGTAGGTGCGACTTATAGTCCGGTGCGGCTCATATATGGAAACCCGTTTTTCCCTTCTAAAATTTAGTGGGTGTGGCTTACAGTCCGGTGCGGCTAAAATATGGAGGAACGTTTTTTTCCTTGTAAAATTTAGTGGGTGCGACTTGTAGTCCGGTGCGGCTAATATATGGAAAATATTTTTTTCCTTCTGAAATTTAGTGGGTATGGCTTACAGTCTGGTGCGGCCAATATATGGAGAAACATTTTTTATCTTTTAAAATTTAGTGGGTGTGTCTGATAGTCCGGTGCGACTAAAATATGGAAAACTATTTTTCCCTTCTAAAATTTAGTGGGTGTGGCTTATTGGTGCGGCTAATATATGGAAACATATTTTCCTTCTAAATTTAGTGTGTGTGGCTAATATATGGAGGAACATTTTTTTCCTGTTAAAATTTAGTGGGTGCGACTAATGTATGGTGGAAAAAAATGTTCCTTTAGAAATTTTGTGGGTGCGGCTTATAGTCCAATGCAGCTCATGTATGCAACATCTTTTATTTTTCAAAATTTTAGTGGGTGCGGCTTATGGTCCGGTGCGGCTAATATATGGAAGCCCATTTTCCCTTCTAAAATTTAGTGGGTGCGGCTTATTAGTGCGGCTAATATATGGAAACCCGTTTTTCCCTTCTAAAATTTAGTGGGTGTGGCTTACGGTCCGGTGCGGGTAAAATATGGAGGAACGTTTTTTTTTCCTTGTAAAATTTAGTGGGTGCGACTTATTGTCCGGTGTGGCTAATATATGGGAAATATTTTTTTCTTTCTGAAATTTAGTGGGTGTGGCTTACAGTCTGGTGCAGCCAATATATGGAGAAACATTTTTTCCCTTTTAAAATTTAGTGGGTGTGGCTTACAGTCCGGTGCCGCTTATATATCTAAAAAAACCTTTATTTTCTTCTAAAACTTAGTCCGGGAAAAAGGTCTGGCATACACAGTAGGCAAATAAATAAAGTTTTACCGCACACCTGTTGATCTGTCACGACACACAATCGTGCCGCAGTGCAGTGGTTGGGAATCACTTTTGTTTTTCCAGGATCATATTATTTTTTCCACTAAGCTGGCACTGCTCTCCTCCCCTCGACGGGTGAATCCACAAAAGGTGCCAGTGGGGGTCCATGATATTTCTGACTGATGTTTACTTCAACAGTGGAACCATTTTCCCTATGCTTTCTGTTCCGCGGTGTGTTGTTAGCATGTCGCGCAGCTCTCTGGCCTGGAGGCGCCGTGTGAGCACACAGACGTGCGCACGAATGAATGACACCGCTTGGTGTTTGGTTCAAGTACTGATCTACAGCGAGGACATGCACATGTGCATATTTGCTAATAACACCAGTTTACATGTGCTATACATCTGCACGCCATATGTTTGCACTTAGCGTGTGTGTGTACCAGTGTGTGTGTGTGTGTGTGTGTGTGTGTGTGTGTGTGTTCTTGTATTGCTACCCTTCTTGAGACATCAACTAGGAAAAGTACTTTCCATATGAGGACCGGTGAACAAGTTAGGACCGAAATCATGGTCGCAATACGGAAAACCATTGCATATAATAGAGAGCCAAATACTAGAGTCCGTGAACATTGCTCCAAAGTCAGGATTTTTTGTTGATTTAATGTGTATACAAAAGTAAACATTGACAGGTGCAAAGGGAGCAATATATGATTAAACAAGACGGCAGCTAAAGAAGGACTTCCCTATTCATCCCCGAAAAAACCCGCCAGGTCAACAGCTGATTTTTACGACTTCCGTTGCTGACGTAAGACAACCTGCGTCCCGTTTGTGAACAAATACACAACAGTACTAAGACAATAGTGGCCATTAACGGTTAGCTTTTACAGCTGGGTTGCCCAAAGTGCGGTACAGGGGCCATCTGTGGTCCGTGACTCCTTTGTCATCCGCCTTAAGCACATTACAAAAAACAAAAAAATTGAGATCTCATTTGCACCCCCTGGTGGTGAAATCTATCAAAATTCGGGTGGACCCAAAAAGGAGGGATTTTTCACATTGACTGTGTGTCTGTTTTAAAAGTGCTCCCCCTCTGGTCAACATATGAAATAACAAGTGTGTGTAAAAAAATTGAAGTGCTCCCCCTCTGGTCAACATATGAAATAACAAGTGGGCGTAAGAAATTGAAATGCACGCTATTTTGGCCAAAATTAATTAAAAAATAAATAAATAAATACGTATATAGAGACATACTGTAATAACTTGAAGTAAATAATGAAGATTAAAAATCAATTACAAACAAAAAAATCCCCCCCAAAATTATTAACTAAAAGCTTACCTTTTTTATATTTGCATAGTATGTATATATTATTAGTGTTGTAAATACAAATCTTTATATATCTAGAAAGGGTGGTCCTAAAGAGGTAAGCATTTTTCGGAGGTCTCAAGTAGGTAACACATACAAGAGTGTGTGTGTGTGTGTGTGTGTGTGTGTGTGTGTTTTTGTATTGCTACCCTTCTTGAGACACCGACAAGGAAAAGTACCTTCCATATGAGGACCGGTGAACAAGTTAGGATCGAAATCATGGTCCCAATACGGAAAACCATTGCATTTAATAGAGAGCCAAATACTACAGTCTGTGAACATTGCTCCAAAGTCAGGATTTTTTGTTGATTTAATTAACAACCCGCGTCCCATTTGTGACCATAAGATGAACAAATACACTACGGTACTAAGACTATAGGGGCCATTAACAGTTAGCTTCTACAGCTGGGTTGCCCAAAGTGCGGCACAGGGGCCATCTGTGGTCCGTGACTCTTTTGTCATCGGCCTTAAGCACGTTACAAAAAACAAAAAAATAGAGATCTCATTTGCACCCCTGGTGGTGAAATCTATCAAAATTCGGGTGGACCCAAAAAGGAGGGATTTTTCACATTGACTGTGTGTCTGTTTTAAAAGTGCTCCCCCTCTGGTCAACATTTGAAATAACAAGTGTGTGTAAAAAAAATTGAAGTGCTCCTCCTCTGGTCAACATATGAAATAACAAGTGGGCGTAAGAAATTGAAATGCGCGCTATTTTGGCCAAAATTCATTAAAAATAAATAAATAAATACGTATATAGAGACATACTGTAATAACTTGAAGTAAAAATCAATTACAAACAAAAAAATCAAAAATTATTAACTAAAAGCTTACCTTTTTTTATATTTGCATAGTATGTATATATTATTAGTGTTGTAAATACAAATCTTCATATATCTAGAAAGGGTGGTCCTAAAGAGGTAAGCATTTTTCGGAGGTCTCAAATAGGTAATACATACAAGAGTGTGTGTGTGTGTGTGTGTGTTCTTGTATTTCTACCCTTCTTGAGACACCGACAAGGAAAAGTACCTTCCATATGAGGACCGGTGAACAAGTTAGGACCGAAATCATGGTCCCAATACGGAAAACTATTGCATTTAATAGAGAGCCAAATACTACAGTTCGTGAACATTGCTCCAAAGTCAGGATTGTTTGTTGATATAATTAACAACCCGCGACCCATTTGTGACCATAAGATGAACAAATACACAACAGTACTAAGACAATAGTGGCCATTAACAGTTAGCTTCTATAGCTGGGTTGCCCAAAGTGCGGCACAGGGGCCATCTGTGGTCCGTGACTCCTTTTGTCAACGGCCTTAAGCACATTGCAAAAAACAAAAAAATTGAGATCTCATTTGCACCCCCTGGTGGTGAAATCTATCAAAATTCGGGTGGACCCAAAAAGGAGGTATTTTTCACATTGACTGTGTGTCGCTTTTAAAAGTGCTCCCCCTCTGGTCAACATATGAAATAACAAGTGTGTGTAAAAAATTGAAGTGCTGCCCTTCTGGTCAACATATGAAATAACAAGTGGTCGTAAGAAATTGAAATGCGCGCTATTTTGTCCAAAATTAATTAAAAAAAATAAATAAATACGTATATAGAGACATACTGTAATAACTTGAAGTAAATAATGAAGATTAAAAAACAATTTCAAACGAAAAAAATCACCCCGAAAATTATTAACTAAAAATTACCTTTTTTATATTTGCATAGTATGTATATATTATTAGTGTTGTAAATACAAATCTTTATATATCTAGAAAGGGTGGTCCTAAAGAGGTAGGCATTTTTCAGAGGTCTCAAGTAGGTAACACATACAGGAGTGTGTGTGTGTGTGTGTGGGTGTGTGTGTGTGGGTGTGTGTGTGTGTGTGTGTGTGTGTGTGTGTGTGTGTGTTCTTGTGTTTCTATCCATCTTGAGACACCGACAAGGAAAAGTACCTTCCATATGAGGACCGGTGAACAAGTTGGGACCGAAATCATGGTCCCAATACGGAAAACCATTGCATTTAATGGAGAGCCAAATACTACAGTCTGTGAACATTGCTCCAAAGTCAGGATTTTTTGTTGATTTAATTAACAACCCGCGTCCCATTTGTGACCATAAGATGAACAAATACACTACGGTACTAAGACAATAGGGGCCATTAACGGTTAGCTTCTACAGCTGGGTTGCCCAAAGTGCGGCACAGGGGCCATCAGTGGTCCGTGACTCCTTTGTCATCGGCCTTAAGCACGTTACAAAAAACAAAAAAATAGAGATCTCATTTGCACCCCTGGTGGTGAAATCTATCAAAATTCGGGTGGACCCAAAAAGGAGGGATTTTTCACATTGACTGTGTGTCGCTTTTAAAAGTTCTCCCCCTCTGGTCAACATATGAAATAACAAGTGGACGTAAGAAATTGAAATGCATGCTATTTTGGCCAAAATTTATAAAAATAAATAAATAAATACGTATATAGAGACATACCGTAATAACTTGAAGTAAATAATGAAGATTAAAAAACAATTTCAAACAAAAAAAATCACCCCGAAAATGATTAACTAAAAGATTACCTTTTTTATATTTGCATAGTATGTATATATTATTAGTGTTGTAAATACAAATCTTTATATATCTAGAAAGGGTGGTCCTAAGAGGTAAGCATTTTTCGGAGGTCTCAAGTAGGTACAAATACAAGAGTGTGTGTGTGTGTGTGTCTGTGTTCTTGTGTTTCTACACTTCTTGAGACACCGACAAGGAAAAGTACCTTCCATATGAGGACCGGTGAACAAGTTGGGACCGAAATCATGGTCCCAATACGGAAAACCATTGCATTTAATAGAGAGCCAAATACTACAGTCCGTGAACATTGCTCCAAAGTCAGGATTTTTTGTTGATATAATTAACAACCCGCGACCCATTTGTGACCATAAGATGAACAAATACACAACAGTACTAAGACAATAGTGGCCATTAACAGTTAGCTTCTACAGCTGGGTTGCCCAAAGTGCGGCACAGGGGCCATCTGTGGTCCGTGACTCCTTTGTCATCGGCCTTAAGCACGTTACAAAAAACAAAAAAATAGATATCTCATTTGCACCCCTGGTGGTGAAATCTATCAAAATTCGGGTGGACCCAAAAAGGAGGGATTTTTCACATTGACTGTGTGTCTGTTTTAAAAGTGCTCCCCCTCTGGTCAACATTTGAAATAACAAGTGTGTGTAAAAAAAATTTAAGTGCTCCTCCTCTGGTCAACATATGAAATAACAAGTGGGCGTAAGAAATTGAAATGCGCGCTATTTTGGCCAAAATTAATTAAAAATAAATAAATAAATACGTATATAGAGACATACTGTAATAACTTGAAGTAAAAATCAATTACAAACAAAAAAATCAAAAATTATTAACTAAAAGCTTACCTTTTTTTATATTTGCATAGTATGTATATATTATTAGTGTTGTAAATACAAATCTTCATATATCTAGAAAGGGTGGTCCTAAAGAGGTAAGCATTTTTCGGAGGTCTCAAATAGGTAATACATACAAGAGTGTGTGTGTGTGTGTTCTTGTATTTCTACCCTTCTTGAGAGACCGACAAGGAAAAGTACCTTCCATATGAGGACCGGTGAACAAGTTAGGACCGAAATCATGGTCTCAATACGGAAAACCACTGCATTTAATATAGAGCCAAATACTAGAGTCCGTGAACATTGCTCCAAAGTCAAGATTGTTTGTTGATATAATTAACAACCCGCGTCCCATGTGTGACCATAAGATGAACAAATACACTACAGTACTAAGACAATAGAGGCCATTAACAGTTAGCTTCTATAGCTGGGTTGCCCAAAGTGCGGCACAGCGGCCATCTGTGGTCCGTGACTCCTTTGTCATCGGCCTTAAGCACGTTACAAAAAACAGAACAATAGATATCTCATTTGCACCCCTGATGGTGAAATCTATCAAAATTCGGGTGGACCCAAAAAGGAGGGATTTTTCACATTGACTGTGTGTCTGTTTTAAAAGTGCTCCCCCTCTGGTCAACATATGAAATAACAAGTGTGTGTAAAAAAAATTGAAGTGCTCCCCCTCTGGTCAACATATGAAATAACAAGTGGGCGTGAAAAATTGAAATGCGCTCTAATTTGGCCAAAATTAATTTAAAAAAATAAATAAATACGTATATAGAGACATACCGTAGTAACTTAACCAGCTTACCTTTTTATATTTGCATAGTATGTATATATTATTAATGTTGTAAATACAAATCTTCATATATCTAGAAAGGGTGGTCCTAAAGAGGTAAGCATTTTTCGGAGGTCTCAAGTAGTTAACACATACAGGAGTGTGTGTGTGTGTGTGTGTGTGTGTGTGTGTGTGTGTGTGTGTGTGTGTGTGTGTGTGTGTGTGTGTGTGTGTGTGTGTGTGTGTGTGTGTGTGTGTTTAGGAGTGTGTACAAGCCAAGACGTCTGTCAGCTTTCTCCGCACATTACGCGATTTTTACTGCTGCTGTTTTGACTCCCTGAGCGATTATTGGCCCCTTTGGTGGAAGTGGTCCTCGTGTGGGTTCTTATTCCCGTCATACACCAAACAGATGCGCACAATCTGTGTTTCGTTGCGCGGTGGAGAACATGGGAGCCTCAACTTTTTGCCTCCAGTTTTAGCCACATATACTTGCCACACTGAACAAAATTGAGCGTTGAAAACGACGACGAGCTGCTGTTAAATAGCAACAGTAAAATGAAAACTAGTTGATCATGGTAGCAAATGCAGGGGAGTCCTGCAAACCAAAATACTATTATGGTTGTAATACGTACAAAACTTTACTGTAAAAAGAATGAAAACACTACAATTTGCAATCATGTAAATACTCCAAAATGTACAATATTATTATACAGTCTGAATGAAAGATTTTGCAGATTGTACATTTAAATTTACAGCATACCTTCATTGCTGTAAGGGTTCTTGTGTTCAAGCATTAGCCTCCTTACCTTTTTGGCGAACAACTTGTGTTCTTGTGGCAAGTGGCTTCGGACATTGAGGGGTTATGTCTACGTGCTTCATTGCAAACTGCATCACAACGAACCACGCAAGCAGATATTTAACAGATACGCAACATTTAAGTCTCATTGTCGACAGCTGGCTTGAAGGAACGTGTTGTGAGTTGGCCAGTGAAAGGTTGTACAAATACTTTGAAGTTAAAATCCTGGTGTACCGCTCACATGTCTTGGAAACACAGGCATTTTGCAGTTACTAGTACTAATGCAGCTGAGATAGGGTGCCGCTTATATGCGCGTGCGGCTTATGTATGACACCAATATTTATTTTTTTCCAAAAATGTTAGTGGGTGCGGCTTCTGTACGGTTGCGGCTTATAGTCCGGTGCGGTTTATATGTGGCAAAATATTTTTCCCCCCTAGAATTTTAGTGTGTGAGGCTTATATGTGGGTGCGGTTTGTGGCCCGGTGCCGTTTATATATGACAAAAAATTCCCTGACATTTTTGTGAGTGCGGATTATATGCAGGTTCAGTTTATAGTCCGGTGCGGCTTATGTATGACACGAATATTTCTGTTTTCCAAAAAATTTCGTGGGTGCGGCTTATAGTCCGGTGTGGCTAATATATGACACAAATGTTTTTTTTTTCTTTCAGAAATTTCTGCGGGTGCGGCTTATGTATGACACAAATATTTATTTTTTCCAAAAATTTTAGTGGTTGCGGCTTCTATGTGGCAAAATATTTTTTGCCCCTGGAATTTGAGTGTGAGGCTTATATGTGGGTGCGGTTTGTGGCCCGGTGCGGTTTATGTATGACAAAAACTTTCCTGAAATTTTTGTGGGTGTGGCTTGTATGCGGGTTCATCTTATAGTCCGGTGCGGTTTATGTATGACAGGAAAATTTCTGTTTTCCAAAAATTTTCGGGGGTGCGGCTTCTGTACGGCTGCGGCTTATATTCCGGTGCGGCTTATATATGACACAAATAGTTTTTTTTCTTTCAGAAATGTTTGTAGGTGCCGCTTATATGCGGGTGCGGCTTATGTATGACACACATATTTATTTTTTCCAAAAATTTTAGTGGGTGCGGCTTCTGAACGGTTGCGGCTTATAGTCCGGTGCGGTTTATATGTGGCAAAATATTTTTTCCCCCTGGAATTTTAGTGTGTGAGGCTTATATGTGGGTGCGGTTTGTGGCCCGGTGCAGCTTATATATGACAAAAACTTTCCTGATTTTTTTTGGGGTGCGGCTTATATGCGGGTTCAGTTTATAGTCCGGTGCGGTTTATGTATGACACAAATATTTCTGTTTTCCACACATTTTCGTGGGTGCGGCTTCTGTATGGCTGCAGCTTATAGTCCGGTGCGGCTTATATATGACACAAATAGTTTTTTTTCTTTCAGAAATTTTTGTTGGTGCCGCTTATATGCGGGTGCGGCTTATGTATGACACGCATATTTATTTTTTCCAAAAATTTTAGTGGGTGCGGCTTCTGACCGGTTGCGGCTTATAGTCCGGTGCGGCTTATATGTGGCAAAATAATTTTTCCCCCTGGAATTTTAGTGTGTGAGGCTTATATGTAGGTGCGGTTTGTGGCCCGGTGCAGTTTATGTATGACAAAAAAATTCCCTGAAAAGTTTGTGGGTGTGGCTTGTATGCGGATTCAGTTTATAGTCTGGTGTGGCTTATATATGACCCAAATATTTGTTTTTGCTAAACTGTTAGTGGGTACGGCTTCTGTACGGGTGCGGCTTATAGTCTGGTGCGGCTAATTTTTGACAAATACTTTTTTTCTTCTTAATTTTTAGTGGGTTCCACTTATATGCGGGTGCGGTTTGTAGTCCGGTGCAGTTTATATATGACTAAAATATTTTTTTCCTTCTGAAATTTTAGTGAGTGCGGCTTATGTGTGGGTGTGGCGCATAGTCTGAAAAATACTAAAAATAATAAATACTAAAACCCTAACCCTAACCCCTAACCCTAACCCATAACCCTGAACCCTGAACCCTGAACCCTAACCATCTAACCCTAACCCCTAACCCTACCCCTAACCCTACACACATCAATTCAAATGTGAACATAACCCATCACTTGTGTCTATTTTTTTTTTTTTCAGCATTAGCAGGGATTATGTCTGACGATAAAAGTGAACATTGGCGTAAATTTGTGATTGAAAATGTACATTAGTGCCACATTGTGATGAATGTCAACACAAGACGGCGTCACAATGGCATGAACTAGGATGGAACGGGTCAGCCCGAGGACACGTTAAACAAACCATATGACCTGTATCACATTTGGAAAGAATAGTTGAAGTAGCTCAAATTCTGTATCGAACTCCAAGAGGGAGAAGCCAAAGAGATTAAGCAAAGGCTAAACAAATATTAGAATCAGATATCAGAAGTCCAGTAGGAACCAGAAGGGGCCAAGAACAAGAGAAGTAAGATTTGGAAAAGAAAGAAAGAAAGAAAGAAAAAAGCGACAACAGCGGAGACGTAATTGTCTCCTCCTTGTGAAAGTCTGCACGGCCCAGAAAGACGAGAGAAGAATGTCTGAAGTCCACGTGTGTTTGGACAGATGTGTCGGAGCCTCGGAGCGCTGAAGGTGTCCAGCAGGCGTCTGACAGGACTTGTTCTTGTCACACACACGTGAGGAAGAGGAGCGAGAACTTGTTGGGAGTCCACCTGCGACATGTCTCTTTTGACAAGTCCAGATTAGATCCACAACGGACACAAGAAAATATATTGACACATATTTGTAACAGTGTTAAAGTTGTTTATACGGCCACCCTCAGTGTGACCTGTATGGCTGTTGATCAAGTATGCCTTGCATTCACTTATGTGTGTGTAAAATATATTATGTGATTGGGCCGGCACGCTGTTGGTATGGTGGAAAAAAGCGTACATGACAACAGGTTGTAGAGGACGCTAAAGGCAGTGCCTTTAAGGCACGCCCCCAATATTGTTGTCCGGGTGTAAATCGGGAGAATTTTCGGGAGGGGCACTGAAATTCGGGAGTCTCCCGGGAAAATCGGGAGGGTTGGCAAGTATGCCCTGGAGTATTCAAAGTTCCTTTCACTGGAACTAAGGGGCCAAGCCCAACTCCTGGAAAAACAACGCCACACCATAATTCCTCCTCCACCAAATTTAACACTCGGCACAATGCAGTCCGAAATGTAGCGTTCTCCCGGCAACCTCCAAACCCAAACTCGTCCATCAGCTTGCCAGATGGAAAAGCGTGCTTTACACCACTGCATCCCACGCTTTGCATTGGACTTGGTGATGTATGGCTTAGATGCAGCTGCTCGGCCATGGAAGCCCAATCCATGAAGCTCTCTGCGTACTGTACGTGGGCTAATTGGAAGGTCAGCAAGTTGGTAGCAACTGACTGTGCAGAAAGTCTTTGCACTATGCGCTTCAGCATCCGCTGACCCCTCTCTGTCAGTTTACGTGGCCTACCACTTGGTGGCTGAGTTGCTGTTGTTCCCCAAACTCTTCACTTTTCCTATAATAAAGTTGACTTTGGAATATTTAGGAGCGAGGAAATTTCATGACTGGATTTGTTGCACAGGTGGCATCCTATGAGAGTTCCACGCTGGAAATCACTGAGAGCGGCCCATTCTTTCACAAATGTTTGTAGAAACAGTCTCCATGCCTAAGTGCTTGATTTTAAACACCAGGCCAAGTGAAGTGAAGTGAATTCTATTTATATTGCACTTTTTTTCTAGTGACTCAAAGCGCTTTTACATAGTGGACCCCATCATCTAAGTTACATTTAAACCAGTGTGGGTGGCACTGGGAGCAGGTGGGTAAAGTGTCTTGCCCAAGGACTAGGATGGAAGCAGGGATCGAACCTGGAACCCTCAAGTTGCTGGCACGGCCACTCTACCAACCGAGCTGTAGCTCATCATTTGGATGGGTGGCCAAATACTTTTGGCAATGTCGTGTATATGTTGAGTAAGAAGGACCATCAAGACAGAATAGCAATATTACCAAGTTTTACTAAAGCTTTAGGAGACCAGACTTACAATGCGTTAATAGTGGCATCAAGAAGCGGTCTAAAAATCAAACGGAAAGAGACAGCTTATTCCCGATATTATCAGCTGGTAAATGCTTTAAAATGTAATATCGGAAATTATCGGTTTCAAAATTATCGGTATCGGTTTCCAAAAGTAAAATGTATGACTTTTTAAAGCGCCGCTGTACGGAGTGGTACGCGGACGTAGGGAGAAGTACAGAGCGCCAATAAACCTTAAAGGCACTGCCTTTGCGTGACGGCCCAGTCACATAATATCTACGGCTTTTCACAAACACAAGTGAATGCAAATGCATACTTGGTCAACAGCCATACAGGTCACACTGAGGGTGGCCGTATAAACAACTTTAACACTGTTACAAATAAGCGCCACACTGTGAACCCACACCAAACAAGAATTGGCAAACACATTTCGGGAGAACATCCGCACCGTAACACAACATAAACTACTCAGTGGCCTAGTGGTTAGAGTGTCCGCCCTGAGATCGGTAGGTTGTGAGTTCAAACCCCGGCCGAGTCATACCAAAGACTATAAAAATGGGACCCATTACCTCCCTGCTTGGCACTCAGCATCAAGGGTTGGAATTGGGGGTTAAATCACCAAAAATGATTCCCGGGCGCGGCCATCGCTGCTGCCCACTGCTCCCCACTGCTCCCCTCACCTCCCAGGGGGTGATCAAGGGTGATGGGTCAAATGGTAAATGGTAAATGGTAAATGGGTCGTACTTGTATAGCGCTTTTCTACCTTTTTTTTTTAAGGAACTCAAAGCGCTTTGACACTATTTTCCACATTCACCCATTCACACACACACATTCACACATTCACACACTGATGGCGGGAGCTGCCATGCACGGCGCTAACCAGTCCCATCAGGAGCAAGGGTGAAGTGTCTTGCTCAAGGACACAACGGACGTGACTAGGATGGTAGAAGGTGGGGATTGAACCAGTAACCCTCAGATTGCTGGCACGGCCACTCTCCCAACTTCGCCACGCCGTCTCCCAATGCAGAGAATAATTTCGCCACACCTAGTGTGTGTGTGACAATCATCAGTACTTTAACTTTACTTTTAACTTTAAACACAACAGAACAAATACCCAGAACCCCTTGCAGCACTAACTCTTCCGGGATGCTACAATATAACCTCCGCCCCCGCTACCCCAAAGCCCCGCCCACCTCAACCTCCTCATGCACTTTGTGACTTCAATAATAAATATGGCAGTGCCATGTTGGCATTTTTGTCCCATAACTTGAGTTGATTTATTTCGGAAAACCTTGTTACATTGTTTAATGCATCCAGCGGGGCATCACAACAAAATTAGGCATAATAATGTGTTAATTCCACGACTGTATGTATCGGTATTGGTTGATATCGGTATCGGTAATTTGTCATGACTTGGTCCTGGGGTTTTGTTTTTCCTGAAGGCAACGGAAAGTTGGCTCGGGCGAGACGGGAATGTGAGTACATGATTTTTTATTACTATCAAAAAAAACGAAAAGCGCGCACAGTGGCGGAGAAACAACTTGGCTATGAAAACAAATACTTGCACAAAGGCAGAAACTATGAACAACAAAAAACACTAACTGTGGCATTAATAAACAAAAACTTACTTGGCTTGGACTAAAGTAGCAGCATGAAGGATGGACATGAAAACAAGTGTCAGGAATGTACAGAGCATAAATGTGGGATGTCGCCAGAAAGACAAACTGAAAACAATGAACTTAAATACTGCAGACATGATTAACGAAAACAGGTGCGTGACTCAAAACGTGAAACAGGTGCGTGACGTGACAGGTGAAAACTAATGGGTTGCTATGGTGACAAACAAGAGTGCACAATGAGTCCAAATGTGGAACAGGTGAAACTAATGGGTAACCATGGAAACAAGACAAGGGAGTGAAAAGCCAGAAACTAAAGAGTCAATAACTAAACAAAACAAAACATGACTAAAACAAAACATGATTACACAGACATGACATAATTAAGAGTTAGACAATATTGCATACTTGCCAACCCTCCCGGATATTCCAGTAGACTCCCGAAATTCAGCGCCTCTCCCGAAAACCTCCCGGGACAAATTTTCTCCCTAAAATCTCCCGAAATTCAGGCGGAGCTGGAGGCCACGCCCCCTCCAGCTCCATGCGGACCTGAGTCCGCTTTCCCACAATATAAACAAAGTCTACAGTAAAGCAGTTCGTCTGCCGTAAACAGCAATGTTGTGACACTCTTAAACAGGACAATACTGCCATCTAGTGCATTTGATGAAAGCACTTTTGTGCGTACCACACAGCAATGCATCATCAGAGAGGGTGTTCAGCATGGTTAGAAAGATAGTGACAGAGAATAGAACAAGGATGGACAATTCAACCCTTAACTCAACAATGAGTAGATGAGTGTTATGTGTGTGTATATGTGACTAAAATAAAATAATAAATGAACACTGAAATTCAAGTATTTATTTTATTTATATATATACATATTTATATATATATATATATACATATATATATATATATATATATATATATATATATATATATATATATATATAATAAATATATATTTATTGCTAGAATTCACTGAAAGTCAATTATTTCTTATATATATATATATATATATCCATCCATCCATTTTCTACCACTTATTCCCTTCGGGGTCGTGGGGATATATATATATATATATATATATATATATATATATCCATCCATCCATCCATCCATCCATCCATCCATTTTCTACCGCTTATTCCCTTCGGGGTCGCGGGGATGGATATATATATATATATATGAAATACTTGACTATACTCCTCCCCTCTTAAACACGCCCCCAACCACGCCCCCCGCCCCCACCCCCCACCTCCCGAAATTGGAGGTCTCAAGGTTGGCAAGTATGCAATATTGGATATTGGCAAAAAAGCCATTATCGGACATCTCTACTGAATACAACTAGATGTGTGCATTTTTAAGTAAGACCAACATTTTTACAGTATAATAAGTCTCTTATTCTTTTTAATAACATTGTTATTCTGAAGGTAACCAATGATAAATGAAATACTTAATTACCATTAATGCGACTTCTGGTGCTGCATGGTTTTGCTGATGGCTTTGTAGTCGTTATTTTTAACACTGCGATTACCAGCGGAATTATTCATTACTTATCGTGTTAAGCAATGTCATCTAAGATTGATCTGAGAGCCAGATGCAGTCATCAAAAGAGCCACAACTGGCTCTAGAGCCATAGGTTCCCTACCCCTGGACTATACTAATACCGGTATACCGTACAACCCTAGAAGCTATTATCATATATATCTGATTTATAACACCTAAACACTGCCCAAATTGTGCAAATAAATAGATAAGATCAAACTAGTATTCATTTGAGGGGTTCCCGAGACATTTTGAGGGATAATGAGGAAGCCAGTCACCTGATGTGTGACGTAGAGGAGGAACCACAGATCCCTTCCCCATCAACAACAATGCTCACCAAGCTGACTTTGCACAAGTGCACAAGCGCTCCCATTATGATGTCAACCTATTGTAAACCGAGACCTTTTTTTTTATGCAAAATGTGGCCTTATTTTGCATCTATAACAAATCCATCAAAGTGAAATATATTCCTTCATGCTCAGCCTTGGAATTGACATCATGTTCTGTGTTTTCAGCCATTTAGAAACACTTTAATCCGCTAAAACCTGTCAAGGCTATTTGAGGCACTGTTTCCATGACGTCACTGCTGTGGTGAATAACGGCCTATCTACTTCGCCTTCCAGTAAGGTTATTATTAGCCTGTTCATTTTGGAATCCGACTCATTTCGGGTGCCAGTTAAAGAAAAAAACAACTTTTGCAGATTTGAGATAGTGGACTTTTGAGCTAAGCTGTCCTTGTTTCTTCGCTCTACCTGAGGGTTGTGGCAGGAAGTGACGCTCAAAGTGCTGCTTTTGTTGGTTGGCTGGCTCCAAGAGCATGCAGGAGAATGTGGAGGATCTTGAAAACAATGTCAAACCCTTCAAAATAAAAGGGATTTCTAAGGTGAGGGTACTAATCCAGCCAGGCCTTTTCAACTGAATTGTTGAGGAAAGCTGAGGACCGGGGTGGTGGGCGGACTTCTCCCTTCACTAATGTTCTTATTTCAAGATTCAAGATGATTTATTGTCAGTTCTTAAAGGGGAACATTATCACAATTTCAGAATGGTTAAAACCATTAAAAATCAGTTCCCAGTGGCTTATTATATTTTTCGAAGTTTTTTTCAAAATTTTACCCATCACGCAATATCCCTAAAAAAAGCTTCAAAGTGCCTGATTTTAACCATCGTTATAACCACCCGTCCATTTTCCTGTGATGTCACATAGTGATGCCAACACAAACAAACATGGCGGATAGAACAGCAAGGTATAGCGACATTAGCTCGGATTCAGACTCGGATTTCAGCGGCTTAAGCGATTCAACAGATTACGCATGTATTGAAACGGATGGTTGTAGTGTGGAGGCAGGTAGCGAAAACGAAATTGAAGAAGAAACTGAAGCTATTGAGCCATATCGGTTTGAACCGTATGCAAGCGAAACCGACGAAAACGACACGACAGCCAGCGACACGGGAGAAAGCGAGGACGAATTCGGCGATCGCCTTCTAACCAACGATTGGTATGTGTTTGTTTGGCATTAAAGGAAACTAACAACTATGAACTAGGTTTACAGCATATGAAATACATTTGGCAACAACATGCACTTTGAGAGTGCAGACAGCCCAATTTTCATCAATTAATATATTCTGTAGACATACCCTCATCCGCGCTCTTTTCCTGAAAGCTGATCTGTCCAGTTTTGGAGTTGATGTCAGCAGGCCAGGGAAGCTAGGGTCAATAGGGGGTTTAGCTCGCTCGTCTGCGGGAACAAACTGCCGCCATTGCTTGCCGTGCTACCGAGGTCCTTTGTCCCTGAATTGCTCACACACTCCGGCAGATTCAATGGGGGTCTGGCGGCAGATTTCTTTGACTTTATCGTTGGAAATGCATCTGCTTTGAGTGTCGCAGGATATCCACACATTCTTGCCATCTCTGTCGTAGCATAGCTTTCGTCGGTAAAGTGTGCGGAACAAACGTCCAATTTCTTGCCACTTTCGCATCTTTGGGCCACTGGTGCAACTTGAATCCGTCCCTGTTTGTGTTGTTACACCCTCCGACAACACACCGACGAGGCATGATGTCTCCAAGGTACGGAAAACAGTCGAAAAAAACGGAAAATAACAGAGCTGATTTGACACGGTGTTTGAGAAAATGGCGGATTGCTTCCCGATGCGACGTCACGTTGTGACGTCATCGCTCCGAGAGCGAATATTAGAAAGGCGTTTAATTCGTCAAAATTCACCCATTTAGAGTTCGGAAATCAGTTAACAAAATATATGGTCTTTTTTCTGCAACATCAAGGTATATATTGACGCTTACATAGGTCTGGTGATAATGTTCCCCTTTAACATGCACAAGACACATAAGAACTGAAAAGTATATTTTCGGCACAGTCCCACTAAGAGCAGACATACGCTACAGGGAGACAAGACAAGACCGCCGACGGCGCAGCCATTTTTACGGCGCACCTTAAAAAAAGGTGAG
Source organism: Nerophis lumbriciformis (assembly GCF_033978685.3). NCBI lineage: Eukaryota > Metazoa > Chordata > Actinopteri > Syngnathiformes > Syngnathidae > Nerophis > Nerophis lumbriciformis. The sequence continues at coordinate 10,379,557 of NC_084573.2, read as the reverse complement.
AAAAAGGTGATATTGGGAAAGGGGGGGAGAGTAAAAAACATCAGTCAAAGGCTAGATCTGCAAGAGGGGGTCCAGACTGAGTCCAAGGGAAAAAAAACTCAATTGCAATGCAATTTAGTCACAACAAACTCGCAACAGAGGGAGGGGGAGTTGGAGCAAACAAGCGGTGGTGAAGGCGGTGGTTGGGGAAGGGGCGGGTGCGTGCGTGTATGCCCAATCAACTTGGGTGTGATGTTGAAGTGTTTTTGTGGACTGGGGCCGATCTCAAAGGTGCTTGTTGAGAAAAAGGGAGGTCAAAAGCGTCCATGGTTGAGGAGTTATTTTGTAGATTCCGGAGAACCAGTTGCAGTGGTCTCCAACTTTTTTTGCACCAGGGACCGGTTTAATGTAGGCATTATTTTCACGGACCGGCCTTCCACGTTTGGCAGATACACTGCAAAAACTGAAATCTAAGTAAGATTAAATATCTAAGATAATTCTTCTCACTAAGCAGATTTTATGTTGGAGTCTTTTACTTGTTTTAAGGGTTTTGGTCCTAAATGATCTCAGTAAGATATTACAGCTTGTTAGTGAGATTTGATGACCTATATTGAGTAAAACATGCTTGAAAAAGAATATCAACTGTTGCAAAGCTGTGTCATCAACACTCACAAGTATAAAACTACTTTTTTAAAGTAATCATTTCTTATTTCAAGCATGAAAAAAAATCATGATTTTGACACAATTGTGTCTCATAATTAAAACAGATGACAGCCAAATTGACTTTGCTGTTTTATTTTCAATGAAACAATAGAAAATAAGTACTCATATAGTAGTACAGTTGGCACAGTACAGTAAACTGACAGTTAATATTTAAACATTTAACATGTGACATTTCTAACAATTTTGAACAGAAATAGTTCATGCACATTCAGGTAAATTCCTCAAAATTACAATAAAATATTTTTTTGGCCGGGCTGTATATATGCGCACTAATTGACTGAAAGAGCACGCACAATCGGTTGCCTTGTTGCCTTTCCATTAAGAACAATACATTGTTTTTTAGTATAAGTTTGCTGGTTTCAAGAAATGTAATGCCGAGCGCATATCATTATGTCAAGATAATGGCACTAGCATTTACTTCATTTAAGAATATTTTTCAACATATTGAGCAAAAAGGTCTTTTTTTTTTCTACCTATAAAAATGCACTTGTTATTAGTGAGAATATACTTATTTTAAAGTATTTTTTGGGTTAATTGAGGTTAGTTAATTTTACTTGTTTTGGAAAGTCTTGACAAGCCAATTTTTTTTGTTCTATTGGCAGATAATTTTGCTTAGTTCAAATAAAATACCCCTCGTTTTTGTATTTTTTTTTTCTTGTTTTTGAATACTGACTTTTTGCAGTGTAGATAAAGCAAATAAGTGACTCAAAAATGAATACATGAAAAAACTCGCCATAACATTCATTTAGTGCAGGGGTCGGCAACCCGCGGCTCCGGAGCCGCATGTGGCTCTTTGATCACTCTGATGCGGCTCAGCTGCATACATGCCGACCCTCCCGATTTTCCCGGGAGATTTTCGTGCCTCTCGCAGAAAACTCCCGGGATTATTATTCTCCGATTTTTACCCTATCAATAATAATAAGGGCGTGCCATGATGGTACGGCATTTAGCGCTCTCTACATTCTGTACAAACAGCGTGCCAGCCCAGCCTTTTGTTGTATGCATTGTCTACTTGCACACGTAAGTGACAGCAAGGCATACTTGGTCAACAGCCACACAGGTTACACTGACGGTGGCCATATAAAACAACTTTAAGACTCTTACTAACAATGTGCCACACTTTGAACCAAAACCAAACAAGAATGACAAACACATTTCGGGAGAACATCTGCACCTTAACACAACATAAACACAACAGAACAAATACCCAGAATCCCATGCAGCCCTGACTCTTCCGTGCTACATTATACACCCCTGCTACCACCAAACCCCGCCCCCACCCCAACCCTGCTCCCCCACACATCAACACCCCCCCCCCCCCCCCCCCCCCCCCTCCGAGCGTGGGTTGAGGTGGGCGGGGTTTGGTAGCGGGGGTGTATAATGTAGCTCAGAAGAGTTAGGGCTGCTTGGGATTCTGGGTATTTGTTCTGTTGTGTTTATGTTGTGTTACGGTGCAGATGTTCTCCCGAAATGTGTTTGTCATTCTTGTTTGTTGTGGGTTCACAGTGTGGCGCATTATTAGTAAGAGTGTTAAAGTTTTTATACCGCCACCGTCAGTGTAACCTGTGTGGTTGTTGACCAAGTATGCATTGCTGTCACTTACGTGAGCAAGCAGAAGCCCCATACAACGTGTGGCTGGGCCGGCACGCTGGTTGTAGTGGGCGCTAAATGCTGTACCATCACAGCACGTGCGAGAGAATAGTTGCCCAGAAATTCGTAGTCTGCCGGTAAAATCGAGAGGGTTAACACGTATTACGCTATCAAGCGCCATTCATATAAAACTTGCGGGCCGCACTAACATTCAATTTTCATATTAAGGTGTGGGCCGCGTGTCTGAGACCCTTGGTTTATACATAGCACAAAGCAAAAAAAAAACTTTGTATGCAGTGTTATTTCATTTAAAAATTTCAAAAGATTTTTGTGGCTCCCATTGTTTTCTTTCATTTGTGAAACTGGTCAAAATGGCTCTTTGAGTGGTAAAGGTTGCCGATCCCTGATTTAGTGGGAGCCACTGGCCTTTTCCCTTTGCAGAAAAGCTCTCCATAGACTTTTGTTTTTTGCAAGTTTTTGCTAGTAGTAGGCTTTGTTTTGGCTTTAGTATCTGATGGCTTATAGGTGACACTGTCAGGATTGTCCCTGACAGTTTGACTGTTTTAGTTTTTTCTCTGTGTTTGTCTTAGTTTCCTGTCAGCGCTTTTATTTTGTCTTCATTTCCTGAGTGTCTCCCTGAGTGCTGCTTCCCCTCAGCTGTGGCTGATTGGCACCTGGCCACACCTGGTGTCAATCAGCCAGCTACTATTTAAACCTGCCTTCTCCTCCAGTCATTGCTGGATCATTGTCGTTCCTACCTGTCGTGTCGTTGTTCTTAATACTTGTCGTTGTAGCTCTGTCTACTTTTGTTTCACTCTGCTCATGTCCTAGTTCCTTCGTGTCACAGTAAGTGTTTTTGGTTTCTTGTCCACAGTTAGCCTCTGTGCTATTTTAGTTCATAGCCCAGTTTGTTCTCCGCCTTGTGCGCGCTTTTTGTTACCCTTTCGTTTGTTGTTTTGCCTTAGTGTTTAATTAAATCATGTTTTCTCGTACAATGCCTTCCGCCTTCTCTGCATCTTGGGGTTCGTCACCTACAAACTCTGACATAATGATCCAGCCAAATTCGAATCTCGCAGAGATGTCCATGGCGGAGAGGCTTAACAAAGCTTTGGACTTAATGGCTAATCTGAAGAAAAGTTCGGCCGCTTTTCAAGCCCTCTCCCTCCCACCCCTGTCGTCTGTGGTCCTATCTGGGGACGTCTGGGATCCGTCCCTTGGGGGAGGGGCTATGAGTAGCAGTGCAGCTGGGGAGGCACAGCTACTTCTCGCCCCAGTGGGTCTGCAAGAGACAGCGCCATCATCTCCGGTGGGTCTGCAACCTACGGCGCCACCATGCACTCCGGTGAGCCGACAGACGCCACCATGCACTCTGGTGGGCCGGCAGACGCCACCATGCACTCCGATGGGCCGGCAGACGCCACCATGCACTCCGGTGGGCCGGCAGACGCCACCATGCACTCCGGTGGGCCGGCAGACGCCACCATGCACTCCGGTGGGCCGGCAGACGCCACCATGCAGTCCGGTGGACCGGCAGACGCCACCATGCAGTCCGGTGGGTCTGCAACCAACGGTGCCATCATCTCCGGTGGGTCTGCAACAGACGGTGCCATCATCTCCGGTGGGTCTGCAACAGACGGCGCCATCCTCTTCGGTGGACCAGCAGACGCCACCATGCAGTCCGGTGGGCCAGCAGACGCCACCATGCACTCCGGTGGGTCTGCAACCTACGACGCCACCATGCACTCCGGTGGGCCGACAGACGCCACCATGCACTCCGGTGGGCCGGCAGACGCCACCATGCACTCCGGTGGGCCGGCAGATGCCACCATGCACTCCGGTGGGCCGACAGACGCCACCATGCACTCCGGTGGGTCTACAACCTACGGCACCACCATCCTGTCCGGTGGGCCAGCAGCAGAGGGCGCCACCATCCTCCTCTCCGATGGGCCAGCAGCAGACGGCGCCACCATCCTCCTCTCCGGTGGGCCAGCAGCAGAGGGCGCCACCATCCTCCTCTCCGGTGGGCCAGCAGCAGAGGGCGCCACCATCCTCCTCTCCGGTGGGCCAGCAGCAGAGGGCGCCACCATCCTCCTCTCCGGTGGGCCAGCAGCAGAGGGCGCCACCATCCTCCTCTCCGGTGGGCCAGCAGCAGAGGGCGCCACCATCCTCCTCTCCGGTGGGCCAGCAGCAGAGGGCGCCACCATCCTCCTCTCCGGTGGGCCAGCAGCAGAGGGCGCCACCATCCTCCTCTCCGGTGGGCCAGCAGCAGAGGGCGCCACCACCATCCTCCCCGGTGGGCCAGCAGAGGGCGCCACTACCATCCTCCCCGGTGGGCCAGCAGAGGGCGCCACCATCGTCTCTGGTGGGTCCTCCCACGCCGGCGGTCGAGCTGCCTCGCCAGCGGCGTTCAACTCGCCGTCGCCACCTAACTCTTCCCCGCTGGTTGCGGGGACACTTGGCCTGGTGGCCCACCTCCTTGTCCTCCCTCCACCCTCCCGTGACTTTGGACTGTTTTTTGGGGGGGATGTTCCTAGAACGTCTGGTATCCGTTATAGGAAGGGGGGCTACTGTCAGGCTTGTCCCTGACAGTTTGACTGTTTTAGTTTTTTCTCTGTGTTTGTCTTAGTTTCCTGTCATCCATCCATCCATCCATCTTCTTCCGCTTATCCGAGGTTGGGTCGCGGGGGCAGCAGCCTAAGCAGGGAAGCCCAGACTTCCCTCTCCCCAGCCACTTCGTTCAGCTCTTCCTGTGGGACCCCGAGGCGTTCCCAGGCCAGCCGAGAGACATAGTCTTCCCAACGTGTCCTGGGTCTTCCCCGCGGCCTCCTACCGGTCGGACGTGCCCTAAACACCTCCCTAGGGAGGCGTTCGGGTGGCATCCTGACCAGATGCCCGAACCACCTCATCTGGCTCCTTTCGATGTGGAGGAGCAGCGGCTTTACTTTGAGCTCCTCCCGGATGGCAGAGCTTCTCACCCTATCTCTAAGGGAGAGCCCCGCCACCCGGCGGAGGAAACTCATTTCGGCCGCTTGTACCCGTGATCTTGTCCTTTCGGTCATAACCCAAAGCTCATGACCATAGGTGAGGATGGGAACGTAGATCGACCGGTAAATTGAGAGCTTTGCCTTCCGGCTCAGCTCCTTCTTCACCACAACGGATCGATACAGCGTCCGCATTACTGAAGACGCCGCACCGATCCGCCTGTCGATCTCACGATCCACTCTTCCCTCACTCGTGAACAAGACTCCGAGGTACTTGAACTCCTCCACTTGGGGCAAGATCTCCTCCCCAACCCGGAGATGGCACTCCACCCTTTTCCGGGCGAGAACCATGGACTCGGACTTGGAGGTGCTGATTCTCATCCCAGTCGCTTCACACTCAGCTGCGAACCGATCCAGTGAGAGCTGAAGATCCTGGCCAGATGAAGCCATCAGGACCACATCATCTGCAAAAAGCAGAGACCTAATCCTGCAGCCACCAAACCAGATCCCCTCAACGCCTTGACTGCGCCTAGAAATTCTGTCCATAAAAGTTATGAACAGAATCGGTGACAAAGGGCAGCCTTGGCGGAGTCCAACCCTCACTGGAAACGTGTCCGACTTACTACCGGCAATGCGGACCAAGCTCTGGCACTGATCATACAGGGAGCGGACTGCCACAATCAGACAGTCCGATACCCCGTACTCTCTGAGCACTCCCCACAGGACTTCCCGAGGGACACGGTCGAATGCCTTCTCCAAGTCCACAAAACACATGTAGACTGGTTGGGCAAACTCCCATGCACCCTCAAGGACCCTGCGGAGAGTATAGAGCTGGTCCACAGTTCCACGACCAGGACGAAAACCACACTGTTCCTCCTGAATCCGAGGTTCGACTATCCGGCGTAGCCTCCTCTCCAGTACACCTGAATAGACCTTACCGGGAAGGCTGAGGAGTGTGATCCCACGATAGTTAGAACACACCCTCCGGTTCCCCTTCTTAAAGAGAGGAACCACCACCCCGGTCTGCCAATCCAGTGGCACCGCCCCCGATGTCCACGCGATGCTGCAGAGTCTTGTCAACCAAGACAGACCCACAGCATCCAGAGCCTTAAGGAACTCCGGGCGGATCTCATCTACCCCCGGGGCCTTGCCACCGAGGAGCTTTTTAACTACCTCAGCAACCTCAGCCCCAGAAATAGGAGAACCCACCACAGACTCCCCAGGCACTGCTTCCTCATAGGAAGACGTGTTGGTGGGATTGAGGAGGTCTTCGAAGTATTCCCTCCACCGATCCACAACATCCGCAGTCGAGGTCAGCAGAACACCATCCTCGCCATACACGGTGTTGATAGTGCACTGCTTCCCCTTCCTGAGGCGGCGGATGGTGGTCCAGAATTGCTTCGAAGCCGTCCGGAAGTCGTTTTCCATGGCCTCACCGAACTCCTCCCATGTCCGAGTTTTTGCCTCTGCGACCGCTGAAGCCGCACACCGCTTGGCCTGTCGGTACCTGTCCGCTGCCTCAGGAGTCCTATGAGCCAAAAGAACCCGATAGCACTCCTTCTTCAGCTTGACGGCATCCCTCACCGCCGGTGTCCACCAACGGGTTCTAGGATTACCGCCACGACAAGCACCAACTACCTTGCGGCCACAGCTCCAATCAGCCGCCTCGACAATAGAGGCGCGGAACATGGTCCATTCGGACTCAATGTCCAGCACCTCCCTCGTGACATGTTCAAAGTTCTTCCGGAGGTGGGAATTGAAACTCTCTCTGACAGGAGACTCTGCCAGACGTTCCCAGCAAACCCTCACAATGCGTTTGGGCCTGCCAGGTCTGTCCGGCATCCTCCCCCACCATCGCAGCCAACTCACCACCAGGTGGTGATCGGTAGAAAGCTCCGCCCCTCTCTTCACCCGAGTGTCCAAAACATGAGGCTGCAAATCCGATGACACAACTACAAAGTCGATCATGGAACTGCGGCCTAGGGTGTCCTGGTGCCAAGTGCACATATGGACACCCTTATGTTTGAACATGGTGTTCGTTATGGACAATCTGTGACGGGCACAAAAGTCCAATAACATAACACCGCTCGGGTTCAGATCCGGGCAGCCATTCTTCCCAATCACGCCTCTCCAGGTTTCACTGTCGCTGCCAACATGAGCATTGAAGTCCCCCAGTAGAACGAGGGAATCACCCGGGGGAGCACTCTCAAGTACTCCCTCGAGTGAATCCAAAAAGGGTGGGTACTCTGAGCTGCGGTTTGGCGCGTAAGCGCAAACCACAGTCAGGACCCGTTCCCCCACCCGAAGGCGGAGGGAAGCTACCCTCTCGTCCACCGGGTTGAACTCCAACGTACAGGCTCTGAGCCGGGGGGAAACAAGAATTGCCACCCCAGCCCGTCGCCTCTCACTGCCGGCAACGCCAGAGTGGAAGAGAGTCCAGCCCCTCTCGAGAGAACTGGTTCCAGAGCCCTTGCTGTGCGTCGAAGTGAGTGCGACTATATCTAGCCGGAACTTCTCCACCTCGCGCACTAGCTCAGGCTCCTTCCCCCCCAGCGAGGTGACGTTCCACGTCCCAAGAGCTAGCTTCTGTAGCCGAGGATCGGACCGCCAAGTGCCCTGCCCTCGGCTGCCGCCCAGCTCACATCGCACCCGACCTCTATGACCCCTGCTATGGGTGGTGAGCCCATTGGAGGGGGGACCCACGTTGCCTCTTCGGGCTGTGCCCGGCCGGGCCCCATGGGGACAGGCCCGGCCACCAGGCGCTCGCCATCGTGCCCCACCTCCGGGCCTGGCTCCAGAGGGGGGCCCCGGTGACCCGCGTCCGGGCAAGGGAAATCTGGGTTCCTTGCTTGTTTTCTTCATAGAGGTCTTCGTTTCCTGTCAGCGCTTTTATTTTGTCTTCATTTCCTGAGTGTCTCCCTGAGTGCTGCTTCCCCTCAGCTGTGGCTGATTGGCACCTGGCCCCACCTGGTGTCAATCAGCCAGCTACTATTTAAACCTGCCTTCTCCTCCAGTCATTGCTGGATCATTGTCGTTCCTACCTGTCGTGTCGTTGTTCTTAATACTTGTCGTTGTAGCTCTGTCTACTTTTGTTTCACTCTGCTCATGTCCTAGTTCCTTCGTGTCACAGTAAGTGTTTTTGGTTTCTTGTCCACAGTTAGCCTCTGTGCTATTTTAGTTCATAGCCCAGTTTGTTCTCCGCCTTGTGCGCGCTTTTTGTTACCCTTTCGTTTGTTGTTTTGCCTTAGTGTTTAATTAAATCATGTTTTCTCGTACAATGCCTTCCGCCTTCTCTGCATCTTGGGGTTCGTCACCTACAAACTCTGACATAATGATCCAGCCAAATTCGAATCTCGCAGAGATGTCCATGGCGGAGAGGCTTAACAAAGCTTTGGACTTAATGGCTAATCTGAAGAAAAGTTCGGCCGCTTTTCAAGCCCTCTCCCTCCCACCCCTGTCGTCTGTGGTCCTATCTGGGGACGTCTGGGATCCGTCCCTTGGGGGAGGGGCTATGAGTAGCAGTGCAGCTGGGGAGGCACAGCTACTTCTCGCCCCTTCTTGCGCTTTTTGTTACCCTTTCGTTTGTTGTTTTGCCTTAGCGTTGAATTAAATCATGTTTTCTCGTACAATTTTTTTATGTTTTGAGGTAAAAAATGTCCATAAAACAGGCAGAGTTGTATTCTAATTGAAATTAGGCACCCATCTGGGACTATCTCTACTAGCTTATAATTCATTATTGCCAGTATGAGGCTCGATTCCTCACTCGTGGTTTTGCATGGTAAAAATCGCAGTTTTGCCCCTCGGACCATTGGCACATGTGTATAAACTGTATTGTCTCCCTCTAAAAAAATCAATTTCACCTAAAGTAATTTCAGCATGAAAAAAAAAAAAAATCAAAAATGTTCTTAATATGCTGCACCTCTGGCACATGTCACACTTAAAAAAAACTAAAGTCTCGAGGTGCTGCGAGTCGGCCAGCTGCTGGGGTAGTGACCTTGTGTGTCAGCATGTCTGTGATCTTCTTTTAATTATTTTTTATGTATATAATTATTATTATTATTATTATTATTAGTATTATTATTATTATTATTATTTATTTATTTTTTTAATATATTTTATTATTTTTATTTTTTTCCCTCCCTCAGGGGGGGAACTCGACAGGGCGGTTGCTGGTTGTTCCATCTCCATCGTTGGGTCCCTGCGGGTGGGGTGGGTGGTTCCCGTGGCCCCGTGCTGGGCTGTCCTGCGGCGGCCGACTTGGGTGGGGTGGCCTGGGGCGGGCCTGGTTGCTGGTGGGGCGGGGGCGGTCTTCCCGTCCGGTTGCGGGGAGTCTCTGGGCTCTTCCGGGCAGCACGGTGGGCCTGGGACTGGGGTTCCTGTCACATTCAAGGACAAGAGCATGGATATATAAGAAAGCTAGAAATAATTGACATTAGTTCCAATAGATTTATTTGGATTACTATTTACAATCTAAAAGTGATGTATTCTGCAATATTTCTTGCGTAGATACACTCATGTTAGCTTTTTTGGTCCAATGTTCCATGCGTAAATACATGTGTTATTACTAACTACTTATGTAATAGGACGATGTGCAATAATAGCAGCACTTTAACTTACTAGGCCAAAGGACATGTGTATTTTTTCAGCACAATTATTATATGCAACAATTTAGCACTTCTCCATCTGCCTTATGCACATTAACTACAAACCCCGTTTCCATATGAGTTGGGAAATTGTGTTAGATGTAAATATAAACGGAATACAATGATTTGCAAATCATTTTCAACCCATATTCAATTGAATGCACTACAAAGACAACATATTTGATGTTCAAACTCATAAACTTTTTTTTTTTTTTGCAAATAATAATTAACTTAGAATTTCATGGCTGCAACACATGCCAAAGTAGTTGGGAAAGGGCATGTTCACCACTGTGTTACATAGCCTTTCCTTTTAACAACACTCAGTAAACGTTTGGGAACTGAGGAGACACATTTTTTAAGCTTCTCAGGTGGAATTCTTTCCCATTCTTGCTTGATGTACAGCTTAAGTTGTTCAACAGTCCGGGGGTCTCCGTTGTGGTATGTTAGGCTTCATAATGCGCCACACATTTTCAATGGGAGACAGGACTGGACTACAGGCAGGCCAGTCTAGTACCCGCACTCTTTTACTATGAAGCCACGTTGATGTAACACGTGGCTTGGCATTGTCTTGCTGAATGAAATAAGCAGGGGCGTTTATGGTAACGTTGCTTGGATTGCAACATATTTTGCTCCAAAACCTGTATGTACCTTTCTGCATTAATGGCGCCTTCACAGATGTGTAAGTTACCCATGTCTTGGGCACTAATATACCCCCATACCATCACAGATGCTGGCTTTTCTACTTTGCGCCTATAACAATTCGGATGGTTCTTTTCCTCTTTGGTCCGGAGGACACGACGTCCACTGTTTCCAAAAACAATTTGAAATGTGGACTCGTCAGACCACAGAACACTTTTCCACTTTGTATCAGTCCATCTTAGATGAGCTCAGGCCCAGCGAAGCCGACGGCGTTTCTGGGTGTTGTTGATAAACGGTTTTCGCCTTGCATAGGAGAATCTTAACTTGCACTTACAGATGTAACGACCAACTGTAGTTACTGACAGTGGGTTTCTGAAGTGTTCCTGAGCCCATGTGGTGATATCCTTTACACACTGATGTCGCTTGTTGATGCAGTACAGCCTGAGGGCTGGAAGGTCACGGGCAGACGCCGCACCGATCCACTCTTCCATCACTGTAAGCAACATTTATTGTAAATATCCCTGATTTGATTGTAAATACTGTTTCTTGTGTGGTCCATATTCAGGTGCCCTTTGACTTTCTCATTTTATATCCAAAAATAGTTTGTAATATAATAATTGCTAAAGTACTGTATATGGATAGAATGTAGCAATGTTGCACATGTACATTTATGTATATATCTCTTTAGTATGATTCTCTGTATATCTATGCAGTAGACTATAGAGATGGAAGTGTCTCTTTTGTTTTTTAATTGTTGTTATAGTACCAATATTGAATGTTTTTTTTCTGCATTTTGTTTCCCAAACTTTGATACATACTGTATGACGTGCACTGTGAATGTTGTTTATTTCTGGGGGGGGGGGGGCCGCAATGTTGAAGGACAAGACATGTCATTTTTTGAAATCACTATATGACCCGCGGGCCACGTGCGGTCTGTTGGCGCCCTAAACTTGGCTTGCGAGACGTCATGAGTTTTAATAAGTCATCTTATAAGTCTAATTATATGCTGCTGTGTCATCGCCATCTTGTGTACAACATGAGTAGTTCAGGTCTATGACCACATATCATGCTTAGAAGGGGATTTGGCGCAGCATTTTACTTATATGACCCATGCAAACAACCTTTCCTAGTCATGGTGCAAAAAAACTAAATTAACCAACACAAAATGCCAACAGACATGAGCATACATTACACTAAATAACACATTGTGTGGATTATATTTTTAAAAAAACCTTCCATTTATAATTTAAAAAAATCCGAATGACACCCTTTTAAACCCATTACAATGCATGATGGGAAAAATGCAAAACACTCTCTCCACACTTATCCATATTTGGCGCATTTTAGCTGCTTGATATTTCTGATTGATTAAAAAACTTTAAGGGGGTCGTCATGGAAGTAAACAAGGTAGAAGTCCATATGACCCAAAGCAAACAACCTTCCCTGGTCATGGTGCAAAAAAAAAAAAAAATGAACCAACACAAAATGCCAACAGACATGGGCACACATTACACAATATAACACATTGTGTGAATATTATAAAAAAAAAAAAACGTCCATTTATAATAAAAAAAATCAGAATGACACCCTTTTAAACCTATTACAATGCATGATGGGAAAAATGCAAAACACTCTCCATACGTATCCATTTTTGGTGCATTTTAGCTGCTTGATATTTCTGATTGATTACAAAACTTTAAGGAGGTCGTCATAGAAGTAAACAAGGTAGGAGTCCATATGACCCAATGCAAACAACCTTCCCTCGTCATGTTGCAAAAAAACCAAAATGAACCAACACAAAATGCCAACAGACATGGGCACACATTACACAATATAACACATTGTGGGAATATTATTTTTTTTTAAAAAACGTCCATTTATAGTTAAAAAATAAAAAATCAGAATTACACCCATTTAAACCCATTACAATGCATGATGGGAAAAATGCAAAACACTCTGTCCACACTTATTCATGTTTGGTGTATTTTAGCTGCTTGATATTTCTAACTGATTACAAAACTTTAAGGAGGTCGTCATGGAAGTAAACAAGGTAGAAGTCCATATGACCCAATGCAAACAACCTTCCCTAGTCATGGGGCAAAAAAACCCAAAATGAACCAACACAAAATGCCAACAGACATGGGCACACATTACACAATATAACACATTGGGTGAATATTATTAAAAAACGTCCATTTATAATTAAAAAAAAATCAGAATGACACCCTTTTAAACCCATTACAATGCATGATGGGAAAAATGCCAAACACTCTCTCCACACTTATCCATATTTGCCGCATTTTAGCTGCATGATATTTCTGATTGATTACAAAACTTTAAGGAGGTCGTCATAAAAGTAAACAAGGTAGGAGTCCATATGACCCAATGCAAACAACCTTCCCTGGTCATGGTAAAAAAAAATAAAAAAAAATGAACCAACACAAAATGCCAACAGACATGGGCACACCTTACACTGTATAACACATTGTGTGGATATTATTTAAAAAATGTCCATTTATAATTAAAACAAAAACAGAATGACACCCTTTTAAACCCATTACAATGCATGATGGGAAAAATGCAAAACACTCTCCATACGTATCCATGTTTGGTGCATTTTAGCTGCTTGATATTTCTGATTGATTACAACACTTTAAGGAGGTCGTCATGGAAGTAAATAAGGTAGAAGTCCATATGACCCAATGCAAACAACCTTCCCTAGTCATGGGGCAAAAAACCCCAAAATGAACCAACACAAAAGGCCAACAGACATGGGCACGCATTACACAATACAACACGTTCTGTGGATATTATTAAAAAAACAACAACGACCATTTACAAATATATGTATGTATGTATATATGTATATATATATATGTATGTATATATGTATATATGTATATATATGTACATATATATGTGTGTGTATATATACATACTAAACATTCATCCAGTTGTGCAATGGCAATAAAGTTCTTCTTTCCAAAGCCGTACATGGCGATGTGCGAGTGTGTGACACTCGACTGCAGATGTTGTCATGCTGACGTGAAGAAGAATATTCATCATCATCATCATAACAAAACACATGCAGAATCATGGAGCGCCTCTGTGTAAACAATCACTCGCAAGTTTGCACACTCACGCTGTCGCTACAGTGGAACAGGTCCTAAGAGAGAAGTGTGTGCGTGTGTGTGGTGTGTGTGTGTGTGTGTGTGTGTGTGTGTGTGTGTCTACAACCACACAACCACAATGAAAAGCTTGGAAGAATGTCTTGAGTGTTTGCCCACATTCAATGGTTGAAGCATGAATAAGTGAGTGTGTGTGTTTGTGTGTGTGTGTGTGTGTGTGTGTGTGTGTGTGTGTGTGTGTGTGTGTGTGTGTGTTCTTGTTTTTCTACCCTTCTTGAGACATCAGCAAGGAAAAGTACCTTCCATATGAGGACCGGTGAACAAGTTAGGACATAAATCACGGTCCCAATACGGAAAACCATTGCATTTAATAGAGAGCCAAATACTACAGTCCGTGAACATTGCTCCAAAGTCAGGATTTGTTGTTGATTTAACGTGCATACCAAAGTAAACATTGACAGGTGCAAAGGCAGCAATTTATGACTAAACAAGACGGCAGCTGAAGAAGGACTTCCCTATTCATCCCCGCCAGGTGAACAGCTGATTTTTACGACTTCCGGTGCTGACGTAAGACAACCCGCGTCCCATTTGTGAACAAATACACTACGGTACTAAGACTATAGTGGCCATTAACAGTTAGCTTCTACAGCTGGGTTGCCCAAAGTGCGGCACAGGGGCCATCTGTAGTCCGTGACTCCTTTGTCATCGGCCTTAAGCACGTTACAAAAAACAAAAAATAGAGATCTCATTTGCACCCCTGGTGGTGAACTCTATCAAAATTAGGGTGGACCCAAAAAGGACGGATTTTTTACATTGATTGTGTGTCGGTTTTAAAAGTGCTCCCCCATCTGGTCAACATATGAAATAACAAGTG